>NC_066517.1:22500-67500 GCF_024679095.1 Eriocheir sinensis
ATAGCTGATAGTATTAGGGACCATATTGACAGACAATTTAATTCACGACTCACAGCATGGGTTTATTAAGGGAAGTCGTGCCTCACAAATCTTTTATCCTTTTACAATAGAGTCAACGAGGCAGCTGACAATGATGAGAGTTACGATGTAGTTTATCTTGATTTTAGTAAGGCCTTCGATAAGGTACCTCACCAGAGACTGTTAAATAAAGTCAGGGCTCATGGAATAGGAGGGAATGTTTATGATTGGACTAGGGCGTGGATTAGCGACAGGAAACAGAGGGTTACCATTAACGGTAAAAAAATCAGAATGGGGTAATATTACCAGTGGGGATCCTCAAGGTTCAGTTTTAGGCCCGCTTTTATTCATTATCTACATCAGTGACATAAACAATGGGATAATTAGTGACATAGGTAAATTTGCAGATGACACCAAAATAGGACGCGCTATTAGGACAGGGGATGATGCTAGAGCACTGCAGGAGGATCTCAACAAACTGTCAGCTTGGTCAGAGACATGGCAGATGAATTTTAACATCACCAAGTGTAGCGTACTGAGTGGAGGAACACGCAACCCATTACACGGGTATATTTAGACTCCACAGCGATAGGCAGATCAGAGTGTGAAAGGAATTTGGGAGTGTTAGTGAACTCGGACCTAAAACTAAGGGAGAGAGAGAGAGAGAGAGAGAGAGAGAGAGAGAGAGAGAGAGAGAGAGAGAGAGAGAGAGAGAGAGAGAGAGAGAGAGAGAGAGAGAGAGAGAGAGAGAGAGAGAGAGAGAGAGAGAGAGAGAGAGAGAGAGAGAGAGAGAGAGAGAGAGAGAGAGAGAGAGAGAGAGAGAGAGAGAGAGAGAGAGAGAGAGAGAGAGAGAGAGAGAGAGAGAGAGACGAGGGGACGAGGACATTCCAGACGCAGAACAAAACAATGCAGGAGCGCGGCGCCTAACAAGGTTCCTGGGGCAGCGGGCGGCCAGCTGACATTTATCGCGAGGGACTGGGTGACGCGTGCAAATCTAAAGGTTCGTACAGTGTCCCCTTACTGGAGCAATCACGAGAGCGAGGCGGGAAGAGAGAGAGGACAAGAGAACAACAACCGGGAGACCATCAAATGTAGGACAGGTTGCTTAACGTTGCTGTTAAGCGGATTAGCGCGTTGCTGGGCTCACCATCACTTTTGGCGTTGTGAAATTAGCTTGTAGAGCAAAATCAGTGGATTCATATTCTCAAGCATTCAGATTTGATAAGGCTTTCATAGAGGTTGTGGGTAGTTTCAAAAGCTTTTTGGCAGTTCAACAAGACTTTAGGCGTTGTGAATTTAAAATGTAGCTGAAAATAGATGTTCTGGATCCTTATCCTCAAACATTCACATTTAATAAGGCTTTCATAGCGGTTGTGGGTGCTTCTATGGGTAGTGATAATGATAGTTTGAGAAGGCTTCTGCACCGTGAATGTGAAAAACACTTTCGAATACTTCAGACGATGGAAATAAACGCAAATGTAAAGTAATTTACTTCGACCTAAAACAAAAGCACCGCCTGAGAAGATTTGAGCAGAAGAAAATAATCACTCATTTGCACCGTGTTATAAATATGGTTCCTTGAGTTAACGTAACACGCTCTTGACTGATTGGTGTTAGCGTGGTGATGAATCCATTAGCACCACCACCACCACCACCATTTCCTATTTTCACTATATACCATCACCACAACCACCAAAAACAACCACCATTTCCTATCTCCACCACCACCACCACCACCACCGAAGTCAACAGTTAAATACTATTATTCTCTTCGTTTCCCCGTCAAAACGATTTTTCCTTCACTCTATCGACGCGGCCATTCACGGGTGAGGGAAAGGTAGGCCGATAAGCAGCCCGCTCGAAACTGTGTACACAATTACGCATTTTGCCCCCGCCGCCGTCGAAAGCTTTGTTGATGTTGAATCCAGAAACTGCTCAAATATTAGCCGGGAGAGAGCGGCGAGGCGGGGCGCGGGGTAGTTACGGAGGCCGAAAAGTACAGGCTGGCAGAGTCGCCGCCGAGTTTGGGATTTTCTTTTTTGAAGGCTGTTATTACTGTTATTATTATTGTTCCGTCCTTTTGGAAGAGTGTGGCGGAGGTGGGGTGTGTGTGTGTGTGTGTGTGTGTGTGTGTGTGTGTGTGTGTGTGTCGCCTCCCGAGGTGTCATTAGAGTTCAAAGGCTGCAGCTGTGTCACGCCATCAACATACACAGTCACTGGACGCCCCGGGACACTCCGAGATGCCCGTGTCAGCTGACCATCGCATGAGCGACGCCGGGGCGCGGCGAGCACTGCACACCCTGCGGGGCTCCATCACTCTGTCTCGCCTCGCACTGTAAAATGGCCGCCCCACAAGTGCCCCGCCATGCCAGGGGCTTACCGCTCCTCCGTCATCTTCATGCTGATGTTTTTTTTAAAAACACAACACCCACTAGGAGGAGTGCCAAAAGCCTGCAGCCACAAGAAAGCCGTCCACGCTAGTGTATCCCCGTGAATGAGGCACAGCGTAGCGGCCATTACGTCACGGGCTGCCGCTGCGCAGTCGCCCCGCCCTCCGCCACCGCCGCCACACAGCCCCGGCCTTCCGCTGCCCTGCCCGTCCTCTGCTGTTGCCCGGCGGGGTGCCACCATTGGCCTGAAGCTCACATTACCTCGTCTCGGTGTGACAGGCGCCAGTACCGGCACAGTAATGGGTGAGAGATAAAGCGCAAAGTGGCCTCTGGTGACCAGCCCGCCGCCAGGCGACACAGTCGGTCTCCCTCGCCCCGCTCTCTGCCTGTCAGTTCCCGGCCCTGGCCTTCTCTGGCCCTCGTCAGTGCCCTGGGGACACAGTAACAGTCACTTACGGATGCTGGCGGCTCGTCTGCGCATAGAGGGAGGCAGGAAAAGTGACGCTGAAGGCAGAACACAACGCCGGGGTCGCCCGCGAGCGGACCAATCAAATCACACGGGGTGTTGTGCTCCCTCAGAGCAGAGAGCGGGGAGGGAGTGGAGGGGGGGGGGAGGGCTTGGCCACGCGGAACATGGCCGCCACGCGCTGGGACCCATATAGCCTAGTACAAGGAGGCTGTAGAACAGGAGAGGGGGCCTCTATGGGAGACCGTGGGCGGGTGGTGGTGTATGTCGGTTGCAACAGATGGCGCAGGAGCAGCTTTGTTTACATCCAGGCGCCTCCCCCCCTCCAGACCAACCCCCAACCCCCAGAACCCATCAGCAGTGTTACTACATGGGATCAAGCAGCAAATGTTGCTACTTTTTTCTTCAGTCTGGTTATTTACCATTTTAAATAAAAAAATAGAGGTAGATAAATATTAAAATGAACAGTAGGAACTATATATATATTTGCTAGGTTGACTGCATGTCATGAGTAATGCTATTATTGTTATATTATTATACCGCAATTATATTACTTTCTCTGCATTTGTGGAAGGCTACCAGTGGTTAGATGTGTTTTATGTGTTCTGTATACATACTGGAATGAACCAGGGTTGTAGCCCTACTGCCGTTCTTTAAAATATATATGATCATGTTTTTCTTCCAAACTCATTGTTTTAGCACGCACGCTGACTTCCATCAGTAATGATTTACATTGAATCATTGGGTTGTAGGGGGAAAGAGTGGGTGAATATAATTATCTCGGTCTAACTTATACTGTTTATTATACCGCTATTCGCAGCAATATCTTTCTCTGCTCCGATTGCAACGCTGCCTCGTTCAAAAATCATAACACCGCCGCGGCCGCCACGTTTACCAGCCGGAGCCTCAAATCATGTCCCTTTGTGGTGATAAAGAGGACACAGCCTGGTGTGAAGCTACATTTATTACGGAAGGATGCCAGCCGGGGTAAGTGATATATATATAAATAATCATAATGTGGAAATTCTAATCATTTTCACGCTGACAGTTGTTCTGAACTTGCTAACTGCATGCCTCCCCTCCTCCCGCGGCAAGAGGCCGAATGGCCTACACACGGCAGCTCCAGATTCCTCCCCATTACCACCTGTCAGCCTCGTCCATGTAGCTATCCAGTCTACTCTTAAAACAAGCTATCGTCCCTGCACTCACTATGTGATTGCTGAGTCTATTCCATTCCCCCACCACCCTATTACTAAACCAATGCCTGCCCATTTCCCTCCTAAATCTATACTTTTCTAATTTAAGTCAATTACTGCATGTTCTATCTTGCCAAACATCTTATGCAAAAGTTAACCAGCATCTCCACCCTTTCATCCCTTACATTGATAAACTCTGGAACAGCCTTCCATTGTCCGCATTTCCTCCTGCCTATAATTTGACCTTCAAGAAGAGTGTATCAAGACTCTACTTTTGTCTGTTTGGGAGTGGCGAGTAGTGGGGCTTTTTTTTCTAGTACGCTTTGTTGCTCTTGAGCTGTCTCCTTTGTTTAAAGAAAATAATAGTTAAATAAATGGAAGTTGGCCGCCAATGCTTCCAACACATTTTGGTGCCATATCTACAAGTGGCTGGTGACTGTAAGTATCTCAGCAACCTGCATGCATCTATGCCATTCCTATCATTGTGCATGGAACAAGCTTCACATAACACTCAGACAGAGACAGTTTAATTATGGTTACATATCAGACTCAGTTTATTGCTCAGTCTATTAGATGCAGTGCTGTTAATATTGTTAGTGGTAGTATTAGTACAATTAATGTATTTATTTTAATTAATTTATCAATATTTATTTATTATATTCTTAGTGTTTGAAAATTCCAATACTAGCATTAAGATAAACAAAAATATCAGAAATATATTTATACTCATTAATTATTATTGCTTTTCTTATTATTACTTCCTTCAATGTCCTGGCACTTTGACATCTAGTGTTTTCTGTCTAGCAGCCAAAATTGTGGTCTTTCTGAATGTGTATGTCCTAAGTCTTCATTGGTGTATCTAGCTATATAACAAAAATCTGCATCTCTCTCCCTTCTCACCCAGTTGTCCCCGTACATCCTTTCAGTATCCAAAGAATTTCAATTTACATCTTGTAATCACTCAACTAATGCAGTGCAATCCTCTTCTCTGTATTTTACCGTGTGGACATACTCTTTCCTTCCATGTTCCACTGTCGTATGTTATTCCACATCTAACACAACCACATCCCAACAGATCCGAACACGTCCGATATCATCCAAGAGAATGTGGCAGCTGAAGGGGGAGAGGCCAAGGGTGAAGACATTTAGCCACCCCCCCTGAAGTACATGGCATCATTCAACCCTCTTGGTGAGCTGCAGGAATGTGCTCCCCATTGCAGTGCACCAGCTCCATGTACTGATTTTGGTATGAATACTTCATCTAGTGTTTGTTGATTGTTGTGTTATTAATCTAATTATGACTTCACAAAATAGACTGTGCAAGTCACTTAACACATGCCCTGCTCAACATCACTTTTAAGTTGTAGAATTCCTTCATATGGATGCTGATTTATGTATCCTGAAATGATTGGATATTGATTGTCTTAACATTTTTTTTTGTCCATGATCACTGAACCATGTTACGGTATGTCTTTGGGTGAAGATCCAGGAAATGAGTTTGGGGGGGACGTCAGACTTTTGCGGGTGGAAGGAGCATTAGCATTACCGATTAGCCATTCTAGGCAGTCCTGGTCTTGAAAACTGGTGGAGTGACCTAAATCAATGGGTATAACGGCCTGGACTTTGTGCCAAAGCATTGTTTGAGCAGCAGCGCGGTTTTGAGCTAGTTTTCCTGTATCACTCAGGACCATGGGGGGGGGGCCCGGGCCCCCGGGGCCCCCCTTTGGATCCACCAATGTAGCTATGTCTTATAATATATCTATCCTTTACAGTCTGATGGTGCATCCTTCTAGGTTGTCAAGTTTTAGTAGCTACTCATGAGAAGTATTCCTTATAATGATCATTGATTTCCAGATGGTTTGCACTAAAAAAAGTGTCGTGTAACCTGCCGCAAATAATAATCAGCTGTAGTCAACCCTTGCTTTAAAGAACCAATATGGAGGAAGGGGGTGATGTTATATCCAAAAATCTTTTACATCTGAAGTATCCAACCTTTTTGTGTATAATAAACTTTGTTTGTCACATGAACTTAAAAGTTCACAATTTCCATACATGATTCTTTTTTCCTTGTATTTGATGATTAATCCTGACATGTATTTCCATTATCAGTAGGTAATATATAGTAACAAGACAATAATACACATTATAACAATGTATATATTATAGCCCAATGAGTGCACGAGATCATTTACCTCATCAGTGACGCCAAGTCCGGGAGTCCTTCCCTAAATTCTTTGCCCGACTTTGTGACACCAAGTATAATAACTAGTTTTAGTGACCATTTGCATCCATTTTTCACTTTGATTAAAAAATTGCCTCTCAACAGGATTTGAATTTGATGGGGCTGGAGGAAACTCGACTCGGCCATCAAGCTCACCACAATATAGTAAGGAACCTCTTGTTCTCAGTGATAATTTATCCTCTTTAGTTACTATTCTGTGTTGCTTTAATCACAACTAATGTGTTGGAAACATTACAGCTTAATAACATACCTCACATCTCTGCATACAAATTGAGTTCAATATTTAACTGTTACACCAGTAGGCTACATATCTAAAAAAAAAGGTATGTAAAAAGGTTGACATTTTGAATGATATATTTAAACTCTATTATGTTTCTATGGCTGTAGTACCATTACGATTAGTCGAGTTATCAGCATATGGGTCTTATGCTTTTGATAGTATAGGTTCAAATTTTGCCATAGGCTGGCAATTGATAGTAACAGTAGTGTCCACAGATACCTGCCTGTTTCTTGTTTATCCTGTTCCATTTTAAACTAACAAACCTTTGTCCATTCTTCTGATGTGATCCTTTTTTTTTTTTTTTTTTTTTTTTTCCCACCCGCCTATAGCGCCGGTAGGTTTTCTTCAGGGACCTGGCGGTTGGCCCAGGCCCATCATGACGCAGGCAATTTTTTTTATAGTGGCGCCATTTAGTATTGGCTCATGCTGCCCCCCGGAACTCATTTCATTTGGATGGTTTAGCAGGGCTTAGGTATGACTAACATTGCAGAAACAGGGAATTTTTAGATTTTTAGTGTGGCAACACATTGATAAATGTTTTAGTATGGACTGAACATAAAGATATATATATGGAAAATGGGTGCTTTTAGATCTTGACATTATATCTGTCAAGAGTCTCCAGTTGTATCCTCTCCCCCATCTCTCCTGAAAATATTACTCCTGTCAGGCAATCTAAGTGAAGCCTTCCATCGAAGCTGGCGTGCAGACATAATGTCAATGCTTAGATTCACTGTCCTTATAGCACTGAAAATAATGCAATCACATGCACATATTTTATTATTTAGAATTGTGATTAATTGTGATTAAATATTTTTGCATGTATTTTCAGACATGAAAAGTGAAAATTGCTGCACACAACAGTCTGCCGTCTGCACCGGGAGGCAAGGCAGCTCAAAGCCCAGGCTGTTACAACTCCAGGGCAGTTTTTGCCTAGAGCCAGCAATTTTTTAGATCCAATAGAGGTGGATTTTTTCTAAGGTCAGGTTCAACATGCTGCAAGATGCCAAGATCTAAGCCTAGTAGGAGATGTGGGCTACAAGAGAGGAGGTTTGCTCTGGCCTTATACTATCAAAGTCCAAATGCTAATAGATTTCTAAGCACAGTATTTCACTTGCCTTCAGTTTCAACACTTCACTCATGACTCAGGGGTATTTCAGTACATGTTGGCTGGACCAAACAGACTCTGACAGCCCTGCAGCAAAGAGCACAGGCTTTGTCAAAAGATTAGATACTTCGTGGGATTTGCCATTATTTAGTATTACTCTTGTTACGGCAATAAATTTTTTCCATATACTTTGCCAAATATTGCAAGTAATGCACCATTGTTGGTCTTGCCTGTTAGAAATCAGATCTTGTTCAATTAACAAGCTTTGGGTGTCTGCCACTTTCCAGTTGTAATGCAAGGAATCATTTATCCTCCCTGCCAGATATCACACGTAATGCACCATTGTTGGTTTTGCCTGTTATAAATCAGATCTTGTTCAATTAACAAGCTTTGGGCGTCTGCCACTTTCCAGTTGTAATGCAAGGAATCATTTATCCTCCCTGCCAGATATCACACGTAATGCACCATTGTTGGTTTTGCCTGTTATAAATCAGATCTTGTTCAATTAACAAGCTTTGGGCGTCTGCCACTTTCCAGTTGTAATGCAAGGAATCATTTATCTCCCCTGCCAGATATCACATGTAATGTACCATTGTTGGTTTTGCCTGTTATAAATCAGATCTTGTTCAGTTAACAAGCTTTGGAAGCATTTGTTCTCTTCCCTACCCAACAGTATGCAATACTTTATTGTGGATTTTGCCTGTTATATTTAATCTTGTTCAGGTAACAAGCTTTTGGTGTCTGCCTTACCTAATATGTGCTGCAGTGACACTTGGCTTGGTTTCATGATGTGAAATACAGCTTGTAATTTCATCACACTAAGTGTCTATCATCATATGTCTGGCATCATTAATGTGGCTTCCAGGAGTAATCTTGTTTGTATTACAGCATGCAATGTTTTTTTCTGCTTTATATGATATACATAATCACATAGGTATGATTTTTTTTGACAAAATGTAATGGCAGTTGATATTCTTGACTAATGACTCATAAACCTTGTGAAAATTAATGCTTTTTTGAGGGGGGTGGGGTGGACAGAGAGTGGTTTGTTTGGTTGGCCAGTTCAAGGAGTTTCATATTAAATGATTTTATTACATCCAACTTTAATGTGTGCTTCCTGCAATAAATGCTACATGTTTACTGATGTAGCCTATGAAATACATATCACTCTCTGCCCTGTAATTTGGTGTGTCACATACTGCAGCATAACTTTCCTGCTATTTTCTTACACTATGAGTTGCCTTATTTTGTCTCATTTGCTTTTATCATATGTGCCTCTGCTGCATAGTTGTGCCTGCTGAGCTTAATATCTTCATGACCCTGACACCAAGGTCAGAGCTTGTGAGATCATACCGTGTCCTACATCCCATTTTCACCTCCAGGCTCGGCTGTCTCCCAGGACCACCAAGTTATTGCATTCCATTTAAGACAACTCATGTGTTACCTTCTTGATGTCCTCCATCATGTATTTCAGCATGTTTTATGATGCCTTACTCTTATATTGATGTGCCTTGCAACATTTTTATACAGTTTTTATTGTATATAACGCACCGTTGTTGGTTTTGCCTGTTATAAATCGGGTCATGTTCAGTTAATAGGCTTTGAGTGTCTCCCATTGTTTATTTCAGTTGTAATGCTTAGAAGCTTTTGTTCTCTGCCCTGTCAAGCAGTATGCAAAGCTTGCCATTATTTGGCACTTGTACAGTTTGTATGATATTTTTAGTCAGCTAAGAGCATGTTGCAAAAGGTAAAGGTACGGTTGGGGGCATACGCAGTAGCAGCGCGTGGCCTCGGTGCTCATCTCCGTAACATTGGCCCTTGAGCCTGTGGTGTTAGGGAACCCATTACCCTGGGACACAGGACCAGTGTGACATCCGGGTTACCACAGTTGCAAAGGCATTATAGTAATTTAGCATGCATAGAATGTTGTATGCTTTGCTTGTATTTAAAGCACTGGATATGTTTGCTGCACACACACACACACACACACACACATATATATATATATATATATATATATATATATATATATATATATATATATATATATATATATATCTATATATATATATATATATATATATATATATATATAAATGCTTTCTACACCATATTTTTCCTAAAATAACAAATTGATATAGTGTAGATAATACCTAATAAAACATAAGAACAAATATATTTTTCTTTACCCCATTAGTAAAATCATTTTACAATAATGAAAAAAACAAAGGCCGGATAGGGTGCTGTGGCAGGTACTTCAAAATAGTAAAGCGACCCCTGAAAAGTGACGATTTTGGTGGGCTGCAATAGATGGCGCTACTTCCGCACGCCCGAGGAATTACTACATACCACTATCTCTTCGTATATAGTCTCTTTGGCTTGAGGTGAGCGGCGAGTCTGACTTGAGTAAACAAAAGCCGATGCGCACGAACGCCGTCACGGCGCGGCTTATGATCGGTGGCGATTTTGAGCCTATGTATATTTTTACCCCGGGACGTACGCTACACCATCAGAAGCAGAAAAGCATGCAGATTTAGGATCTGTACTTAAAAAAGTGATGCGACGAAAACCAGCTGAGTACTAAGGAGTTGAAGGGAAATAAGTGCAAGAAAATATTTATTCCCTACTTCATTTAACTCTGATTTTCGTGTGTGTAATTTTACATTATTATTACAATTCTATACTAGTGCGATGTAGAATTTTCTCAGGAAGATGATGGTGGTCTCAGTTTTTCGTAAAAATGAATGTTGGGGTCAGGAAACAGGGTGGGAGTGAGGTGTGTGAAGTCGTCGGTTTGGGCAGACAACGAGGACGTGGCGGGGCCGAGCATGAAGGCAATAGGAGTTGCCAACGAGTGATTTCCTCCCGCCTGTATGACGATTTCTTCTCTATACTTGCCTTGCCTTACATATCTTCAAACATTTCGGGGCTGGCACACCCACGTTTGGTAGAGCCTGGGGGTGGAATGACAAGGCTTCTGCACCAAGAATGTGAAGATAACTTATGAAAACCCGACTTGTCTCCTTTGTGGCCTTTGTACATTGTTGTAAAATAATAATGAATGAAGTGTGTGAGACAGTCAAATTAGGAACGCAGAGAGGAGGTGCCCGTGTTCTCAAACATCTGGTAAGGTTTTGTAGGGGTTGTGTAAGTATTTCCATGGGTAATTTTATGACCATAGTGAAAGTCTGACAAGGCTTCTGCACCATGAATGTGAAATAACTCACATGACAACCCGAATCACACCCTTTATGACCTTTAGGAACTGTTGTAAGGGAATGCGAATAAGTGTCGGAGAAAACGGGTAGTGTTCGTATTTCCATGGGGAGCTTGAAACCATCGTCGGAGTAAGTTCATACAACATCAAATGAATTGACAGACGAATAATTGTGAACTAATTTCTAAGAACAGGAATTGAATAAGATAATAATATATAAAGATGGAGTTTTATATATATATATATATATATATATATATATATAATATATATATATATATATATATATATATATATATATATATATATATATATATATATATATTTTGTTAAATAACTGAAGATATGTTAGAGAAATAGAGACTGATTGACGGCGCGAAAATTGTCACGACAGCTAACCAATTACAAAACAGTAAAATGGGTAAAAAACAGGAAAAAAAAACGATCAGAACCTGAAAACATTAAATGAAAAACAAGAGAGCGTTAAACTAGAAACAATTAGTAAACAAATAAAAAAGAAAAAAAATGAAGGTAATGGTTTAATAGATAAAACCTTAAGCCCCACAACAACCTAACAGACTGATGACACACAAAGCTAATTACTAGGCTCCGGCCGCTTGTGTTTTATTGAGGGGCTGGACGCGTTGTGCCTCCGTTCATTACTCAGTGCAGGCCACACACACACACACACAGACACACACACACACAGACACACACACACACACACACACACACACACACACACACACACACACACACACACACACACACACCACGGAGAGAGATCCCCCATAAAGAATTCACGGTATGTAAAAACGAAACGAAAACACCGCCTCGGAGTCCCCGCCTGGGGGGGGGGGGGGACATAAATTCCCCCAGGGAGGACTCCCCTTCTGGCTGTCGACTTGGGAGGTGTCCTGATAACTCCTCGAACCTCCTCCTTATCAATTTCTGCAACATTCGCGGTCTTCGCTCTAATTTTCATTCTGTGGAACACCATCTCTCCTCCCTTAACCCCACCTTCTCTTCCTCACCGAAACACAGGTTCTGAGGCTACTGACAGCAACCTCTACTCTGTTCCCTCCTACTATCTCTATCCTAAATTTCAATCCAAAGCTGGATGTTGCGCCTACGTGCGCAACTACATCACTTGCTCTCGTGCCCACGATCTTGACTCTTCTGAATTTTCCACCATCTGGCTAAGACTTCATTGTCATCCTATTACTAAATACATATGTGCTGTTTATCTCTCACCTAACTCTACTAACTATGTAAAATTCATTGACTATTTGAACTCTAAAGTGGAGCACATCTTGACTCACTCTCCCTTTGCTGAAATCTCCATCTTGGGAGATTTCAATGTTCACCACCAGCTTTGGCTTTCGTCCTCCTTCACTGACCAGCCTGGTGAGCAAGCCTACAACTTTGCTCTCCTCAACGACCTAGAGCAGTTGGTTCAGCACCCTATTCGTATTCCCGACCGTCTTGGAGACCGGACCAACATTCTAGACCTCTTTCTTACCTCTAATCCTTCTGCTTACTCTGTCAAACTGTTCTCTACGTTGGGCTCCTCCGATCATAACCTTATTTTTGTATCCTGTCCTATCGCTCCTGTACATCCTCTGGACCCGCCGAAGAGGCGCTGCTTCTGGCATTTTGCTTCAGCTCGGAGGGACGACCTGAGGATGTACTTTTCCGATTTCCCGTGGAATGATTACTGCTTCCAGGATAGAGACCCCTCTGTGTGTACTCTGCGCATCACAGAGGTGATTGTCTCTGGAATGGAGGCATACATTCCACGTACTTTCTCTACCCCTCATGCTAAGAAGCCTTGGTTTAATCACGCTTGTTCTCGTGCTATTAAAGATAGTGAGGCAGCTCACAAAAGGTTCCAGAGCCTTCGAACTCCCACTAACTTTGACCTTTACATTCCAGCCCGGAATCGTGCCAAATCTATTCTCCGATTTACCAAAACTTCTTTTATAAATAGAAAATGTCAACACCTTGCTTTTTCTAATTCTTCCCGTGACTTCTGGCATCTAGCCAAAAATATCTCCTCCAATTTCACTTCTTCCTCTTTCCCTCCTCTCAGTAACCCTGACGGCAGCACTGCCGTCTCATCTGTCTCTAAGGCTGAACTCTTCGCTCAGACTTTCTGTAAGAACTCCACCCTGGACGATTCTGGGCATATTCCTCCTACTCATCCCCCCTCTGACTCCTTTATGCCCGTT
The DNA here is from genome assembly GCF_024679095.1 of Eriocheir sinensis. Lineage (NCBI taxonomy): Eukaryota > Metazoa > Arthropoda > Malacostraca > Decapoda > Varunidae > Eriocheir > Eriocheir sinensis. The sequence goes on from NC_066517.1 coordinate 35,646, forward strand.
ATTAAGATACGTCCAAATGATGTTTTCTATGCCCTCTCTGGCCTCAACTCTCAGAAGGATTATGGACCTGATGGAGTGCCTCTTATTGTCCTAAAAAACTGTGCTTCTGTGCTGACACCCTGCCTGGTCAAACTCTTTCGTCTTTTTCTTTCTGCCTATCAACATCTATCTTTCCTTCCTGCTGGAAGTATGCCTTTGTACAGCCTGTGCCTAAGAAGGGTGACCGTTCCAATCCCTCAGACTACAGCCCTATAGCTTTACTTTCATGTCTATCTTTAGCTTTTGAATCAATCCTTAACCGGAAGATTCAAAAGCAACTTTCCACTTCTAACCTTCTATCTGATCGCCAGTGTGGATTCCGCAAGGGGCGTTCTACTGGCGATCTTCTTTCTCTCTTAACTGACTCTTGGTCATCCTCTCTTAGCCGTTTCGGTGAAACTTTCTCTGTTGCGCTAGTCCTATCGAAAGCCTTCGATAGAGTCTGGCACCAGTCTTTGCTTTCTAAACTGCCCTCTTTCGGATTCTATCCCTCTCTCTGTTCCTTTATCTCCAGTTTCCTTACCGGCCGTTCTATCTCTGCGGTGGTAGACGGTCACTGCTCTTCCCCTAAACCTATCAACAGTGGCGTTCCACAGGGCTCTGTCCTATCACCCACTCTCTTCCTGTTATTCATCAATGATCTTCTTTCCATAACAAACTGTCCTGTCCACTTATACGCCGACGACTCCACTCTGCATTATTCAACTTCTTTCAATAGAAGACCATCACAACAGGAAGTACACGACTCCAGACAGGAGGCTGCAGAACGCTTAACCTCAGATCTTGCTATCATTTCCGATTGGGGCAGAAGGATCCTTGTGTCCTTCAATGCCTCAAAAACTCAATTTCTCCACCTATCAACTCGACACAATCTTCCAAACACCTATCCCCTATTCTTCGACAACACCCAGCTGTCACCTTCTTCAACACTATACATCCTCGGTCTATCCTTAACTCAAAATCTCAACTGGAAACTTCATATCTCCTCTCTTGCTAAATCCGCTTCCTCGAGGTTGGGCGTTCTGTATCGTCTCCGCCACTTCTTCTCCCCCGCGCAGATGCTATCCATATACAGGGGCCTTGTCCGCCCTCGTATGGAATATGCATCTCACGTGTGGGGGGGCTCCACTCACACAGCTCTTCAGGACAGAGTGGAGTCTAAGGCTCTTCGTCTCATCAGCTCTCCTCCTCCTACTGATAGCCTTCTACCTGTTAAATTCCGCCGCGATGTTGCCTCTCTTTCTATCTTCTATCGATATTTCCACGCTGACTGGTCTTCTGAACTTGCTAACTGCATGCCTCCCCCCCCTCCCGCGGCCCCGCTGCACACGACTTTCTACTCAATGCTCATCCCTATACTGTCCAAACCCCTTATGCAAGAGTTAACCAGCATCTTCACTCTTTCATCCCTCACGCTGATAAACTCTGGAACAGTCTTCCTTCGTCTGTATTTCCTCCTGCCTACGACTTGAACTCTTTCAAGAGGAGGGTATCAGGACACCTCTCCTCCCGAAATTGATCTTTCTTTCGGCCACCTCTTTTAATTATTTTTTAGGAGCAGCGAGTAGCGGGCTTTTTTTATTATTGTTTTCTTTTTTGTGCCCTTGAGCTGCCTCCTTTGTTGTAAAAAAAAAAGTTTGGTACACACACACTCACACAAAAAAGAAACGTATATATAGTTTTGGTGACAATAGTGCAGGGGGGGGAGAGAGAGAGAGAGAGAGAGAGAGAGAGAGAGAGAGAGAGAGAGAGAGAGAGAGAGAGAGAGGGGGGGGGGGGGTCAAAGGCTGGCCCGATGAATCATTGTGCAGAGAAAGATCCGCGAAAAAGATTTCAACACAAAGTCTGGGAGCGAGTAATATTGCTAGTCCATCTGCGTACGGCGGGAGAGGAAGAGGAAGGGAGGAGGAAGGGAGAGGAAGTGAAAGGTCGGAGGAGGAAAGGGAGCGGGAGAAGGAGGAAGACACACGTGAGGGAAATGTGCAACCAACTTGATAAGGATGAAGGAGGAAGAGGAGAAAGAGGAGGAGGAAAAGAAAGAAGTGGAGGAGGAGGAGAAGAAGGAGGGAGATGAATATGAGAGAGGTAAGGAGCCGAAGCGATAAATAGGAATTAAAAAATCATAATATAAAAAGTAAATAAAATCAACATTAAAATCACAAACTTCCATCTCTCACAAAACTCTTCACAGGTCACGAGTTACATTTTCACAACTCAACGCCGCGCAGGCAGGGTTGGAAAAAATCATGATTTTTTTTGAAAAATAAATCGATTTATTTGATTTAAAGTTTTTTTTTTTTTTATTCAAATCAATTTTTATTTTTTATTTAAATGATTTTTTTTTGCATTACTCCTTGTTTGTTTACACTGATTATTTCTATCAGTCTTATGAAGCCATTTTCTTTCTTTCCGAAAATGTTGATTCCTGTGTCGATAAAAACACGTCACAATAACTCGTTATCCTTTCTTCGTTCCGAAAATGTTGATTCCTGTGTCGATAAAAACACGTCACAATAACTCGTTATCCTTTCTTCGTTCCGAAAATGTTGATTCCTGTGTCGATAAAAACACGTCATAATAACTCGTTATCCTTTCTTCGTTCCGAAAATGTTGATTCCTGTGTCGATAAAAACACGTCACAATAACTCGTTATCCTTTCTTCGTTCCGAAAATGTTGATTCCTGTGTCGATAAAAAACACGTCACAATAACTCGTTATCCTTTCTTCGTTCCGAAAATGTTGATTCCTGTGTCGATAAAAACACGTCATAATAACTCGTTATCCTTTCTTCGTTCCGAAAATGTTGATTCCTGTGTCGATAAAAACACGTCACAATAACTCGTTATCCTTTCTTCGTTCCGAAAATGTTGATTCCTGTGTCGATAAAAACACGTCACAATAACTCGTTATCCTTTCTTCGTTCCGAAAATGTTGATTCCTGTGTCGATAAAAACACGTCACAATAACTCATTATATTTTCTTTGCTCCCAAAATGTTGATTCCTGTGTCGATAAAAACACGTCACAATAACTCATTATATTTTCTTTGCTCCCAAAATGTTGATTCCTGTGTCGAAAAAAACACGTCACAATAACTCGTTATATTTTCTTTGTTTCCAAAATGTTGATTCCTTTGTCGATAAAACATGTCATAATAAATCGTTATCCTTTCTCTGTTTCCAAAATGTTGATTCCTTTGTCGATAAAACATGTCATAATAGCTCGTTATCCTTACTTCGTTCCCGAAATATTGATTCCTTTATCGATAAAACTAAACTAACTCAAAAACATATTTTCCTTTCTTTGTTTCCAAACGTCGATTCCTTTGTCGATAAAAACACGTCGCAATAACTCGTTATCCTTTCTTTGTTCCCAAAATTCTGATTCCTTTGTCGATAAAACTAAACCAACTCAAAAACATATTTTCCTTTCCTTGTTTCCAAAACGTCGATTCCTTTGTCGATAAAAACACGTCGCAATAACTCGTTATCCTTTCTTCGTTCTCAAAAAGTCGATTCTTTTGTTAGTAAAACTACGACATCGCAACAACTCATTTTCCTTCCTTTAATGGTCAATATCCCACCCCGACATTTACGTCAGGGTCAGCATCCCACCCCGACAGTTAAGTCAGGGTCAGCATCCCACCCCAACATTCAAGCTGGGGTCAGCAGCCCACCCCGGCAATTAAGTCAGGGTCAGCATCCCATTGTGAGCCGAAAATGTGGATGATGACTTTTTCCTTTTTAAGATGTTGTGTTTCGAAATGGTGGAGGGGAAGAATGAGGAAGAGGAGGAGGTAAAAGAGGAAGAAGGGGTGTAACATGAAGAATTGGAGGTGACACAGGAGAAGAAAAATGGTTAGTAGGGAAAACAATATGAAAAAAACACAAAACAAAAAATAGCAAAAGAAAAATGTGAAAATAATTGAAAATGAAAAGAAAAAATAAGATAACAGGAAAATAAAAGAAAGAATTGAAAGATAAAATCCGTAGAAAATAGGACCAAAAAAAAGCAATTGAAAGAAAGGGCTTTAATAAAAAAAAATCAAAATCATTAGAGAAAAAAGTTGACGCCATAAAATGTTACAAAGAAAAGTCATGAAAGTGGAAAAAAAAGATTAACTGAAAAAACATTCGATTCTCGCATTCCAGCTCAGGCAGTGAGAGTTTTTCTCCGCGCCCAGTCCAAACACTCATTGTACCTCGTTTTCGAAATTTTCTTATCCATTAACGCGCTCGCTCTCTCTCTCTCTCGCTCAGTATGTCCTCCCTCCCACACACAAAAACACGGCCGCCACTGTTGCAACTTCACCTCCTCCCTCCGCCGGAAGCCTTCAAAGGGAAAAAATAATATATTACGTCGTAAGTCAGAATATTAAAACAGAGCAACAAATACAGGAATACACGAATTACTGAATAATTAATATATGAACGAATAACTGAATGAACCAAATGTGAATGGCAATGCAAAAAAAAAAAAATGCATGAGTAAAAAATGAATGACGTATAAAGAATAAAGTAATGAAATAAGATTACAACTATATACTATAAGAACATAAAAACATAAGAACGTTGGAGTCTACAAGAGGCCGGTAGGGCTATACAAGGCAGCTCCTTTGACCCTAAGCTCCCGTGTATCTAACTCCACCTAATATCGCTGTCCATGAATTTATCTAATCTATTTTTGAATGTGACAATTGTATTGGCACTCACCACATGACTGCTAAGCCTTTTCCACTCATCCACAACCCTGTTAGTAAACCAATTTTTGCCTATGTCCCTGTTGAATCTGAAGTTATCCAGTTTAAACCCATTACTTCGTGTCCTACCCGGTTCTCTTACCAACAAAACCTTATGAGTATCTCCCTTATTAAAGCCCTTCATCCATTTATAAACCTCGATCATGTCTCCACGCACCCTTCGCCTTTCTAGAGAATGCAGTTTAAACTGTTTGAGTCTTTCCTCGTATGGCAAGTTTCTCAACCCCTGAATCATCTTAGTCATCCTCCTCTGCACTGATTCTAACATTTTGATATCCATTCTATTGTAAGGTGACCAGAACTGAACCGCATAGTCAAGATGAGGTCTAACTAATGCTAAATGAGGAAGACTTCGGCGCTTCTGTTGCTTACGCTCCTTGAAATAAATCCCAGTACCCTATTTGCTCGATTTCTAGCTTGAATGCATTGTGCCCTTGGACGAGGATCAGAGCTCACTAAGACCCCTACATCTCTCTCGCACCCAGACCTGCTTATGAGAGTGTCATTTAAGCAATAGTTGTGAGAGGGGTTGTTCCTACCTACACTCAGAATACTGCACTTCCTTACATTGAACTCCATCTGCCATTTATCCGCCCAGAACAGTTGACTATCAATTTCACTGTATATCTATTTAACTGTCTGTCTGTGTCTATCTGTCTGTCTTCAGTTAATGTGATAAACGTGCTTGTGAGTTGGCATATAATACCGATACAACACAAACACCCCGGACCCGAGGTGACGCATATAAAGACGTATTTGATATTGACCACTGCCTGGATTTAATAGACAAAGGGGATAAACGCAGAATTCAATAAAAAGTATAGGATTTCCACTTAAACAGACTAGTGGGTAGGGTTGCAAAGGGTGGGAAAGTTTCCGGTAAAATAGAAACTTTCCATGGAAGGTTTCCGGGAATTTTCAGGGCCGAAAAATTTGGGGAGTTTATTGGAATTTTAAAAATTTTCACACGTGTATTTGCCTTACTAAACAAACCAGTTTTGGTAAATATAACTTAAAAACTTAAAAAGTTTTAAGCAACAAACACTGTATTTCCAAAAGGTTAGGTTAAATTTAAGGAACTTTCAAACACGTGGTATCCAGACACCTATAGCATAAAATAACGAAGAAAGCCGTCACTGTGTTATATAGAAAGTCTCGTTTAGTAAGGAAGAGAAGATCATTTTCCTGAGTCAAGACGTATGGTATGGTTGTTTTGTTAAGTTAGGTTAAGTTTAGGGCATCTTCAAACATATAATAGGCGACAGCTTACGGCACAAAATAACAAAACATGACCTCACTCAGTCAGTGAGCCTGAGGCTTTCTTTCTCTTCACCTCCTCCTCCTCCTCCTCATTCTTTTTTCTTTGCACCTTTACCTCTACAGATACGTTCAATAGTGGACGAAAAATAATTGCTTTCAGATCAAGATCCATTATGTTATTTTTTTCCGTTCAGCTCATCACTTTCGACCTTTTCAAAACGCGCCTTTACGCAGCATAACATGATTTTGTTGAGAAAAAAAAACGCGTAGATTAGTATGCGTCGGTAATGCTCTCGAGGCACAAAACACTCGCGTTGATCAGATTACATTATCATTGTTTTTTCACTTGCTGCCAGACCCTGCGAGCCGGCGAGCCTTTCAACACACAAGTTCATTTTCGCGTTCACATAACTTCTGCCTTTTATCTGTTTTTTTTTTTTTCACGTCACCTTGAATGCAAATTGACTGATGTGTGTGTGTGTGGGGGGGGGGGGGTTGCATGTGTGTGTGTGTGTGTGTGTGTGTGTGTGTGTGTGTGTGTGTGTGTGTGTGTAGTAACCCCCATTTAGTCTTCTTGTCCCTGGGGTTTAACAATTGTTTTCTGTGTCTTCCTCGCACGCAGTGTGTTGTACAGTAACATGTTTGTGAATGGCTCAGTCTGTTCGTCATCAGAAATGCTAACGTTCAATCATAGTAATCTTTTATCCTTCAGAAAATAGTTTGTATTCCTGCTTATCTATATTTTTGAGTATTTTTAAGACAAGGACAAATTTTAATTCAAATGCTTAATCTCTTCTTCACTTTTCTACACTAGCGAGACTGATGTGTATATTAACCGTATTTTTTTTCTTTCCTTAGAGTTATAAAATATGTTGTTGTTGATCAATATTTTAAGTGTCTTTATTTTTAGGGATGTTTTCCAATAACACAGTTTACCTTCTCCATAATCTACGCGTCATCTTTCATGGAATCTTTACTACGTGCGTGTGTTTGCCAACCGATCACATTCTTTCCTCCCTGTCAGCTGTGCTTTTGTTTATCTATAGTTAGAGTGTCTATGCATAATAATTTCGCTACATTTTCAGGTGTCATAACAGTTCTAATACTGATTAATCACCTCGTCACCTTTCATGCAAACTTTATTATTGTTTATATTTATTTATCTGCGTGTGTGAATGAATTATACTTTTCTTTATCTACAGTTGGCGTATCATTATTTTTCTATTTTGAGTACATTTTCAATTAATAATTCTGCCGCTGAATAATCTCTTCCTCTTATATACAAACTTTACTGAATTTACTTTATCCACGTGTGCATGTAAAATGTGCATGTGTTGATCTGTATTTAGAGTCGCATTTTTTACGTTGAGGTATATTTTCCAGCAACATAATTCTGGCGCTGCGTGATATGTTTGTCGCCTTCTGTGCAAACACCGTAATGGTGTGTGTGTGTGTGTGTGTGTGTGTGTGTGTGTGTGTGCAGACCGTAGACACTTTCATCCCCTGCTGGTTATTTATCATGATCTCGTTGGCTTATGTTTAGTGTGTGTTTTGTTTTACGTATGTAAGTAGATTTTCCAGGTAATTAAGTTATCTATTGCCTCATCTTTTCGTCGTCTTACATGCAATTTAGTGTTTCATGAAATTTAGTGTTCCAAAACCATTTACAATCCTTTCCCTTGCGCTAATTAACTTAGTAAATGTTTGTTTACTTTATATAATTCATTTGTGTACGAATATATTTTCACGTAACCTCATTTCTGCATCGCTTAATCTACTCATCTTTTCTGGAAACGTAGTTTCGTGTGTGTAGAAAGCAGTTATAATTGTTATCTATTTCTTTCCGTCTTTATTAATGATGTAACTTTATTTCGTTTATATTTATATTATTTCGCAACTCCGTACAAATCCCAGTAACTTTATTTCGGATTTCGCTTAATCTATTTTTTCCTCTGTTATGCAAACGTAATATCGCGTGTGTCCAGTGTAATTATTATCTCTCCTGGTCTGCATTATTTCTGCAAGTGTTCGTCAATGTTTGTGGAGTGCATTCAAACAGAGATATTTTTTTCCAGCAACACAACTTATGCATCTGCTTAATCTATTCGTCGACTGTTATGCAAACGTGTCTTCTTCTTCTTCTTCTTCTTCTTCTTCTTCTTCTTCTTCTTCTTCTTCTTCTTATTCTTATTATTATTATTATTATTATTATTATTATTATTATTATTATTATTATTATTATTGCGGTTGTTATTTTAGTGTCGTTTATATTATTACTATTATTTTATTACTAATACTTACTGGTATTTTTAACATTTTACAATCACATATTGTTTTCCCGTATGTATTAAGACAGCAAATGTCTACCTTACATTATTTGTATCATTCATAGTCAATTTCAGTCATGATCGACACGCCCCGCGCTGCTTAACCAATTCATCTTCCAGGCAAATGCAATTCATGTGTTTCAAGTGCAATTAAATTTCTTCTTGCGTGCAATAATCCGGTAAATGTCGATCTATATTTCATGTTTTAGTTTTTCTGAACATTAATGAAACTGCCTGCAGCATACACGCCATTGATTAGTCCATTACACCTTTCCACCCACTCCTTTCCTCTCTAACCTTTTCATCTGTGTCCCATCAGGCGCACTCACTGATTCCTCCTCCTTTTCCTCTCCTCACCCTTCTTCCTTTTCCTTTCCTTCTTTTTCATCTTCCTCCTCTTCCTATACCTCAAGGCCCCTTTCTGTTCCCCCATTTCTTTTCTTTTCTGTCCTCGCTTCCCTTCCATTCCCTCCCCTGTTCCTGTACCTTACTGATCTCCTCCGATTCCTTCCGCTCGTCTCCTTCATTTCTCTCTATTGCTTTCTACCCATCCTTTTCCTACTTCATTTTCTCTTTCTCACATCTCCTTTCCTCTCTCTCTTCCTCTTCCTTTACCTTCCTGCTCCCTCCTTCCCTTCTCTTCCACTTTACCCAGATATTCGTCCATGCCTCCTTTCTCTCCCTCCTACAATTGGCACCCACTTAGTCCAGGTGACATTCGACTATTAATCAAAGAGAGGTGCACCAGCTGTTCCACCTGCACTAATAACCTGCAGATCAACTCTCATTAACGCTAACTTAGCTAATCCTTTACACCTTTACCTTTACGCTTCCCCCACCTGCCCTTCTCCCTCCCTCCCCCGCCAATCCGTATCCATTAGCTTCAGGTGATGTTAGGTTATTAAAAACGTGAGCCGGCCCTTCACTTGTCCAAGCACCTGCCCGTCACGTCACACCTGGTCATTAAGAGTCAAGAGTGGGCAGGTGTTGAAAGATCTAATGATGATGACGACGTGATAGGGATTTGTAAGTCTTGCGACGTCGGTTTCTCTCTGTGTCTCTCTCTAGCTCTGTCTCTGGCTTTATTTTCCTCTCCCTCCTCTTCCTCCTATCTCTTCTGTTTCTTCTCCCGTTTCCTTTCTTCTGTTTCTACTCATCTTCTTTCGTCCTCCTCCTCCGTTTCAATTTCTTCGCCCATTATTTCCTCCTCCTCTTTCGCCACGTTTTGTTCCTCCTATCTCTCCTCCCTTCTTTCCACCTGTTCCTCTTCCTTCGCTTCCCTCCTCCTTTTCTCAGTCTCCCTTGACTTATTCCGCTCCTCCTCCTCCTCCTCCTCTTGATCATCAGTACGGGATATCAGCGCGGGAGGCGGTGGCTGAGTCGTCAGAGTAACGGCTCCGTGTTCAGGAGGATGCGAGTTCAAGCCCCGCCCGGTGCCACCAAGCTGGGATTTTTCAGCAGCCGCCGAGTGGCTTAAAACTACCCACATGCTGTCCAGAAGACCACCTATCAACCCGGACTCTAGATTCTAGGATCAAAGATGAGCTCTGGGAGGGCAGCATGAGCCAATGCAAGATGGCGCCACTATAAACACTCGCCTGCGCCAGAACGGGCTGGGCCGACCATCAGGACCCACCATGCTCTTCTTAATTTATGTTAATGATATCGATGATGGGCTCACTTGCAAAGTATCAAAATTTGCTGATGACACAAAAATTGCTAGTAAAGTAACTGAAATACTCGACGAAGAAGCTTTACAATCAGATATAGATCGACTTGCACGTTGGGCCAATCAATGGCAAATGAAATTTAACGTTGAGAAATGTAAAGTGTTGCACATCGGAGAAAATAACAATCGCGTTCGGTACGTAATGAATGGCCAACAACTTTCTGCAGTAAGTAAAGAAAAGGATCTTGGAATCACTATATCAAGCGATTTAAAGCCCGGTCAGCATTGTTCAGAGGTAGTTAAAACTGCAAACAAATTGGTTGGCTTCATCGGACGAGTCTTTAATAATAAATCGGCAAAAGTAATATTAAAACTGTATAATTCATTGGTTCGACCCGTCTAGAGTACTGTGTACAGTTTTGGTCTCCCTACTACAGAAAAGACATAGAAAAGTTGGAACGGGTTCAACGAAGAGTAACAAAGATGATTCCTAGGTTGAGAAATTTGTCATATAAACAAGGGCTTAAAGAAGTAAATTTATTCAGCCTATCAAAACGAAGAATGCGAGGCGATCTAATAGAAGTGTTTAAAATGTTCAAAGGATTCAGTGATATTAATGCGGAAGATTACTTTACAATTGATCGATCAAATAGAACAAGAAGAAATCACAATTTGAAGATAAGTGGTAAAAGATTCTCGTCGCACGAAGCTAAACACTTCTGCTTCAATCGAGTTGTTAATGTTTGGAACTCTCTACCTTGTGATGTCATTGATAGTACAACAGTTACGGCCTTCAAGAATAGATTAGACAAGTGTTTTGAATCCAACCAGCAACTAAGATATTACTCATTGTCGTAATAACGTTAAGTTCTTTCGAATACTGGTGTCCTTGTCCGCTTTTATCGCCCGGTTAGTGGTAGCAGTAATGGTAGCTCTTTCCTCTTTCCTACATAAATTCCATGCAGTTTTTCCATGCTGCATGGTTCTTTTTCCTTTCCTGCCAGCTTTGGCTGGAGGGATGGGGGGGTGGGGAGGAGCCTTCGCCTTTGCTGTCCTTCATCTTCCACCTTTGATTAGATAGTTAGTGTAGCTTGTCACAAACAACTTCGTAAGGACCAGCAGGTCTGCTGTTGTTTGTTCTTCCTTTGTGTTCCTTTGTGAAAGAAGCCTTGGACCGACCATCAGGATCCACCGGGAAGAAGCCTACCGGCGCAATAGGCCGCAATGTAAAAAAAAAAAAAAAAAAAAAAATGGACCGTATTGGCTATCCGGCGGCGAATCGGAGACATGTACTGTTTTGACTTAACTCGGTTCCTTTTTTCTATTTCGGGAAAAATTAATACCGGCTGTCGTTTGGAGCCAAATGTCCAAACGTGGTACCTGCTGTCAGAAAAAAATGTATTCACCCATTGCTGGTAAACAGGCAAAACACAGCTTGGGAGGCTTCCTAGTGCTTTGCCCACGGCTTTATTTTGCTCTCCAGCAGCTTAAGAATGATTTAACTTGCTGTTAAATAATTGTTAGTAGCTATTTTGACTTCTGGTCTTAAGATAAGTGTTTACAGACACCCTCTCGCTGGAGAGGGCGTCTGTAAATCACTTATCTTAAGACCAGAAGTCAAAATAGCTACAGAAACTTAAACTAACATTATTTTAACAGCAAGTTAAATCATTCTTAAGCTGCTGGAGAGCAAAATAAAGCCCTGGGCGAAAAAATACGAAACCTCCTAGCTGTGTTTTGCCTGTTTGGGCCGCTCAGGAGACTGCGGCCCGCGGCACATTCGCCCCTCAGTGGTCTCACACACCACACACAGACGCAAACCTTAAAATCTTACCAGCAAAGGGTAAATACATTTTTTTTTCTACCAGCAGGTACCACGTTTGGGCATTTGGCTCCAAACGACAGCCATAATTTTTTTTTCCGAAATAGAAAAGAGGAACCGAGTTAAGTCAAAACAGTACTTGTTCACTTGTCTCCGAGTCGCCGCCGAACAGCCAATACGGTCCATTGCTGGACGCGCTAAAAGTCGTGTATTCTCAGCATACCTGGTCATGATTACTTGCCATGTTTCCGGTCAACATATTTATTTCAAATTCTGTCTTTATGGATAAAATAGGCCCTAAATTCAGCTATGGTACTATTTTTTTTTCATGTAAATAGTAAATGTGGTATAAAATATGGATTAAAGTTGCGGAAAAATCACGTGACCTGGAAACGGGTGCTGATTGGTCGTGACGTCACTAGGTACGTCGGGAGGCCGCCAACTTTGTGTTTCTCCGAGATTTCGTGTTGTGGTGTATGTTTCTAGTGGCTAACATTGCCTGGAGACGTAGCCCGCAGTCATTGGTGCTTCGTGCCAATGTGCAAGAGTACATATATACGGACAAAAGTACTCCACGTAAGATATTTCTGTCTGTGCTAGTGAATCATGCAGTAATTTCCTTTAGTTTCCCCTCGGACTAACTTTCCATCACGAACTCAACTATTCTCTCTACTGTCACATCCTCTGATTATAAAAATATTGGTCTGCATTCGCTTTCTTTTTACTCATCTTCAGGCGTTCATTCTCTCTGACGTTCCAGTGCCATTGTTTTCTCTAGGTTAGGCTTGGTAAGTTTCCATAATACTAATATAAATTCAACCTTTATTATTCTCTTTGTTCCCTCGTACTAATTTTAAATCGTGAACTCAACTATTGTCTGCAGAGCAGAGGCGAATCGCTATTGGTAGTGTTTGTGGTGGCGGCGGGGGGCGGGGCGGAAAATCTCTCGACAACAGCATGATGGAGCAGAGCTTTACAGACTCTCGTGATGGACTGACCAGCTAAAGTTTCTCCTGTTTTCTCTCGACGCACAAAAAACGGGTCACGGGGTTTGCCAAAGGATGAACGCATCTAAACTATAGGCTACGGATATTCTGGTGTATTTTTTCGGCTTCTTTACCTTTTTGAACCCTTGTGAAGGATCGCTTTTGACATCAGAAAATCCAGTTGATGAGTTTGTTGTCCTAGAGTATTAGAGGGAAGGGGAGGGGAGGGTAAGGAGACGAAAGTGGAGAGAGAACAGGAGGAGGAGGGAGGGGAGATTACGATGGTGAAGGAGGTAAGAGGGAGCAGAAAAAAGGGACAGAAGAAAGGGAGGGCATCTTGAATGAAAGTCTACGGATGATGTTAGGATGACTGGGAATAAAAGTAAAGAAAAATCTTCAAAAACTGGTCAACAAAGGTAAAACAAGACGAGCTTTGATTTGAACTGAAACAGATTATAAAGAATTGCTAAGTACTGAAAATGTTAGCAGGCAAAAATAGAGGGCAGGCAGGTAAGGGAAAATTAAGGTAAATTAATTAAATCTTTAAACGGTTGAGCAGAGGGAAGAAGCAAAAACATTATGAAGAGACGAACGGAACTAAATAAAAAAAGAACTAAGGATTAAAAAAAAATACTGAAAATCGAATTGACTAATCTTGAAAATGTTTAGAAAATGAGAGTATCAAAAAATAAAAGAAACATGAATTCAAGATAGAGGAAACAACATGTGAGGTTAAACAGTGGTGTAGAATACTAAAACAAGTGTTAAGCACAAAAACTGCTAGATCGGCGTCGCATGACCCTCCAACACACACCCAACAATTTATGTTATGCAACAAGGGGTGTAAAATGTAAAATGCTGAAAAGTAAAGATGGCGCCACTATAAACACTTGCCTGCGCCACAACGGGCTGGGGCCGACCATCAGGCCCTACTATGAAGGCAAACCGGCGCCACAGGCCAAGACGTAAAAAAAAAAAAAAACAGCTGACTTTATTTATAATGCCAAGTTGTAGGGTTCATCAGGGCTAACAAATGTTATTATACAATTTCATGTCTACAATGCATGGGTAAGCCAGGAAAACAGCTTGAAAAGAACAACATCAATATGAAGATGGACAATCTGTTGACGCCGATAAAAATGTAAAAAGTTGAGCCAGCAAGACCAACAAAGAGACGGAAGGAAAAATTAGGAAAAAAAAGTACACTGGTATGCTGAACATGAAGCCTGACAGGAGAGTGTGATAAAAGTAGAAGACTGTGGGAGATGGCAGAAGGAAGAGAAAGGGCGAGTGACTGTGAATGTGGAGCAGAGGAGGAAAAGGAAAGATGAACGGAGAGCGGCCGTGAAGAGGGGAGAGAGAAACAATGAGGAAGAAAAGAAAAAGAAAGTGGATGTTAATGTGAAAGAGAATACAAAAAACGAGGGTAAGAAAGTGGGTGAATGTAGACGAAAGAGGGAGTGGGTGAGAAAATCAGTTAGAATGTGGAAGAAAGGAGAGGATAAAGTGATGATTGAATGCGAATGTGGAAAAAAGAAAAAAAGATAGAGAAAACGAGAATGGAGAAAAAAAAGGATGATCACGAGAAAGAAAGATGAAGGAAGAGTAAATGTGAAAGAGGAAGAAGGAGGAAGAAGGAGAAAAAGGGTGATGACGAGAGAGAAAGAGGGAGGAAGAGTACATGCGAAAGAGGAAGAAGGAGGAAGAAGGAGAAAAAGGGTGATGACAAGAGAGAAAGAGGGAGGAAGAGTACATGTGAAAGAGGAAGAAGGAGGAGGAAGAAGGAGAAAAAGGGTGATGACGAGAGAGAAAGAGGAAGGAAGAGTACATGTGAAAGAGGAAGAAGGAAGAAGGAGAAAAAGGGTGATGACGAGAGAGAAAGAGGAAGGAAGAGTACATGTGAAAGAGGAAGAAGGAGGAGGAAGAAGGAGAAAAAGGGTGATGACGAGAGAGAAAGAGGAAGGAAGAGTACATGAAAGAGGAAGAAGGAAGAAGGAGAAAAAGGGTGATGACGAGAGAGAAAGAGGAAGGAAGAGTACATGTGAAAGAGGAAGAAGGAGGAGGAAGAAGGAGAAAAAGGGTGATGACGAGAGAGAAAGAGGAAGGAAGAGTACATGTGAAAGAGGAAGAAGGAGGAGGAAGAAGGAGAAAAAGGGTGATGACGAGAGAGAAAGAGGAAGGAAGAGTACATGTGAAAGAGGAAGAAGGAGGAGGAAGAAGGAGAAAAAGGATGATGACGAGAGAGAAAGATGAAGGAAGAGTAAATGTGAAAGAGGAAGAAGGAGGAAGAAGGAGAAAAAGGATGATGACGAGAGAGAAAGAGGGAGGAAGAGTAAATGTGAAAGAGGAAGAAGGAGGAAGAAGGAGAAAAAGGGTGATGACGAGAGAGAAAGAGGGAGGAAGAGTACATGTGAAAGAGGAAGAAGGAGGAAGAAGGAGAAAAAGGGTGATGACGAGAGAGAAAGAGGGAGGAAGAGTACATGTGAAAGAGGAAGAAGGAGGAAGAAGGAGAAAAAGGGTGATGACGAGAGAGAAAGAGGGAGGAAGAGTACATGTGAAAGAGGAAGAAGGAGGAAGAAGGAGAAAAAGGGTGATGACGAGAGAGAAAGAGGGAGGAAGAGTACATGTGAAAGAGGAAGCAGAAGGAGGAAGAAGGAAGAGTGCTGAATGAAGGAGGAAGAGAAAAGTAAGTGAATATGGAAAAAATACGGAAGAGAAGGACGAAAGATATAACAGATGTAGATGTCAATTAAGAATGAATGAATAAAGAGGAAGAGAAGGCAGCGAATACAGCAAAAGGAGTGAGGAAAAGGAAAACAGAGAGGGAGACAGTGCTGAACGAGGATGAAAGAAGAGGAAGGATATGCTAAACGTGGAAGTGGAAAGAAAGAGAAAGAGCGAAGGCAAAGAGTGGAGCTGAAAGGGAGATGAATGGGAGGAGAGTGGTGGAGATTAAAGGTGGCGAGGGAAGAGGAGGGGAGGTGGAAGTAAGGGAGAGGGAGGAATGGGGAAAGGTGGAGGAGAGAGAGAGGAATGAACGGGAAAGGTGGAGGAGGGGGGATGGAGGAAAATGAAAGGTGAAGGAGAGGGGGAGGGAGGAACAGGAGGAGTGGAGGAGAAGAAGAGGGAGAAACAGTAAAGGTGAAGGAGAGAGAAAGGGAGAAACAGGAAAGGTGGGAGAGAGGAACAGCGAGGAACAGGAGAGGTGGAGGTATAGATGGAGGAAAATATAAACAAATGAATATAAAAAAAAAAAAAACTTTTTATCGAATTATTAAACTATTATGTTGGAAATAAAGAAGTAGAAGGAAATGGGAGGATGAAGAGGAATTATAAATAAATACACAGAAAATATCTGCGGAGCAGACAAAAGAAAAATATATAACTGATGCTTAATTAGCGTGTTGGAGACAAAGGTAGAAGAGCACCAAGTAAAAGAAAGTAATGAGACGAAAGCAAAGTTATGAGAAGCACAAAACTTTATTAGCACCTGATGAAAAGACTAATATGTTTTCAGTAACGCACGGAAATCACAGTAAAAAAAAATTGCCAAAGAACTGTAAAAAGAGTATAAGAAGTGAATGCAAAAGGTATGGAAGGGAAAAGTGCCAGGAACACATTCACAACTAATATGAACGAGTAATGTTTTCAGTAACGGATTTTAATTACTGAGGAAAGGAAATGGTATCGGCATATTGGTTAAAAGGTTGTAGTGTGTGTAAAAAAACCACACGTGTTGAGTTACAAAAGGTGTCCTGGAGGTGATTGCAAAGAGGAAGGAAGGAAAGAATGTTAGTATTATATTAACAACGAATAAAGTTTTCATTGACGGATTTTAATTATAAGAGAAGAGGTGGCAGCGACAAATTGTTTGATGCTTAAGTAAATGTAAGGCGTGTGGACAGCAAGGCGATGATATAAATACACTAAAAGGAACGGATGAAAGGGAATGTTGTTTTTCTGAGACATTTAAATTAGTCTATTGGAAAACAGAGGTGGAAATAAAATGAGTAAAAGGTGATCAGTTCTGGAGTTTAAGGAATGAAGAAAACTTAAGTGTTTGGAAAAAATAATAAATTAGACCAAGTAAGGTTTTTACTGATAAAAGGTGAATAGGTGAGTAGAAAGCACATAGTGCTAAAATATATATTAGCAGCAGATAAAAGTGAATAATGGTTTTATTAACGTATATCATAACTGAATGCATCAGCTATTAATAAAAACGATAGTAATTTTAGTGGCGAATTAAAAAAAAAGTAATATGGAATCCGATAAAAAAAGATATGCACGGGATAAATGAGGTGAAGGTTAAGAAGGAAAATAAGAGTAAAGTAAAATATCTATGAATGAAACCGAGAAAAAAGTTTTCGTGTGAAAAGGTTGAGGAAGACTGGATAAGAATGGCGGAAATAAAGGAGAAGTAAAGGAAGGAGTAAAGGAGACAATGGATAGGTGACAGTAACTCAGAAAAAAAATATTATATAAATGTGCTGGGAAAGAAAGTTTGATAAGATTGAATATATTAAAAAGGTAAACATAAGGTGGTAAGGGGAAGGAAAGAAATGTTAGAAATATATATACAAAAACAAGGACAAGAGCGAACAGGTATCCCGCGACGGCTCTTCCTCAACAATCGCCGTCCCGCTAACCCTGCCTCAATCAACCTCCGTCCATTAGTAATTATGACAAAAAGAGTTCCGGTGTTCATACTTTTCCTCGCGCGCTTCGTCCTGTCCATTACCAAGGAGAACTTCACGGCCAGACGCGCTACAGAAAATTTCTACTCAGTTCCCATTCCGCGTCATACACTTAACGTTTTCTACTTTGCTTCTTTTCTGCTTACGGTGAACCACGATTAGGTTTCTACCACGCCACGAAAAAAATACCAGTTGCATAAAAATCCTACTCACTTTTCAACCCGCATAATACAATTATCGTTTTCTTCTGTTCATTTTCTACTTACGCTCTACCACGATTTTTTTCTTTTTACCTCGGCACGAAAAATATATAAATGTTGCATAAAAATTCTACTCAATTCTCATTCCGCAAAATACACTTAACGCTTCCTTCTATATCTTTTTCCTACTTATACTGAGCCACGCTTTCATATTTTCACCACAGGACAAAAAAAAAAGAGAAAAAAAGACATCACTCAAGACCCAAAACTTTTCCCTTTTATCTTGTCACGCACTTTTTCTTCTTTTTAATTCCGTAATTCATATTTTCATTTTCTTTCTTTCACCAACCTCCATTCACTGTATTTCATCTTTCAAACTGTCACAGTAAAATTTCTACTGTTGCACATACCCGTACGAGCACACACACACACACACACACACACACACACACACACACACACATTGCACCCCAAACATATCACAACGACACACCACACATAATTTTCTGTAATATTCCCAAACCTGAAAGAATGGTCAACCTTACAAAAGCAACACAAAATACTTCCTTTGAATATAACACAAAAAAGAAAACTATACTAATACAATTTTATCACAATATCGCGGAACACACAACATTCTCTCCAAGGAAACATTCTCTTGTCAAAAAGGAAAACTCCCTTCTTCGGAAATGCTCTTAGATTGTTTGTTTGTTTTCTTTTGGATTCCACGCAACACATTTTCTGCAACACACCAACAACGACTCACATACGTAAAGAAGAACAAACTATTTTTCCTCAAACATTAAAATAGCAAAACACCTGCTTATTTCCCTTTGATATTGCACGAAACAACGTCCAAACGCATCGCATTTTCTCCAACACAGCAAAGCAGACAAAACACAGTCCATTCCCATCAACACTCGCTCATTACGCATGCGTCCTTCTTATCCATTCCACCTCCTCCTCCTCCTCATCATCATCCTTGTTGCTCCTCATCACACAAAACACAGCTACCCCTAAAAGAAGAAGACCTAATCCCTTCGATTCCCATTTTCTGTTGCAATATCACGACAAGCCGAGTAAAAATAATACAAACCTGACGAGAAGCATAAAAAAGGAAACAAGACACCCAATCCCCCGAATCCCATTTTATACTAACAAAGCAGAAAAAAACAGCCCAAACAACCCCCCCCCCCCTCCCGCCAAAAAATAAAAAAAAGGGGAGAGAAGAAAAGAAAACGTATGGGCACCAACGGGGTCCTAAAAAATCCTATTGCTCCGTCCACCTCTCAGTCTGTGCCGAAACGTAGGCAGAACATTATGGGGGGAAGGGTGTGTCAGGCAGGGCCAGGGCAACACGGGGACGGGAGGCGCGGCAGGGTGCTCTGACCTCTCCTGACCCAGCACGGAAGGACCGGAGTGGCTGGCCTCGCCCTGTCCTCGCCACCCCCTGCACACACCAAATTATGTCCTCGGCTCCGGCAGCGACCGCCCTGATTTGCATTTACACCTCCCGCCCCCCATCTCTCTCTCTCTCTCTCTCTCTCTCTCTCTCTGTGTGTGTGCCATCGGGATCGTGTACGCCAGGAAACGTTTCAGGCCTCGCTAAACTAAAACCTTGACTCGCGAGGCTCAGGGCGGAGAAAAGACAGAGAAAATAAGAAAGAAACTGTACAAAAAGAAAAACAATACAGCACTTAGGAGATAAAAAAGCCAAAGCAATGAGAGAACGCACATAAAAAAGGAGAGACGCTTGCACACCTTTGCTCTAAAAATAAAGAATATAATGAATAGCAAACAGGGAAATAAATATCATGATACTTACAGATGAAAAAGGAAGAAGACAAAGTTCATACAAAAATAAAATACAAAGAAGATGAAACACATGCACATCTTCACCTTCCTCCTCCACGCCCCCCTAAAATATAAGAAAAAAATAAAATTAATTACAAATAAATAAAAAAAACTGTCAGAGCAATGACGTGGCAACAGGTGGAAAAGATAAAGGTTAAAACAAAAAGAACGAAAAAAAAAGAAACCCTGTGCGCACCTTCACCCCTCATATAACTAAAAGAAAACATAATGAATTGCTCGGGAGGGAAAACAATGACAACGTTAAAATGAAAAAGAAAAAAAAAATCAAATTGCATTCACCGGACATCTGATGCAACAGACCAACAAAGAAAAGAATGAGAAGATAAAAAGAAAACAAATAACTCGACCTGCATCAGCCAAACACTAAACATTAAAAAATAAATAAATATATATATATATATATATATATATATATATAGATCTATCTATATATATATATATATATATATATATATAGATATATATATATATATATATATATCAGGCAAAAAAATGATGAAACAGAATCCAACAGTGACTTTAATTCAGAAAAATAAGAAAACTGTTATTGAAAAGAAGACAAGTGAGAATACTAATGGAAACACTTTACTGGAAGACAAAAAAAGAACAAGAAAAAAAACAATCGAAAAAAAAAGAAAAAAACATCTAATAGAATAAACAAATGGAAGTTTTTAGCAAGGAACAGTTAGTGAAAAAAATATAAAAACAACAAGAAAAATCAAAAGTAAAAGAATATAAAACAAATTGAAATAGTTTACTATGCGTTTCAGGCGACATGAAACACAGTTTTTCGAATATGACATTTTAACAAAGCGTCGGACAAGGAGGGTATTTTGGAAGACGATGATTGAGACCCCGACCTAATTGGCAAAAATAGGCTTGGGTGCCAAATGTGGATGATTACGACACTTGTAGGAGTAACTTTAAGGTAAACTTCACTAAAATATACAGGCACGGGTAGCGAGGCTAGGTGCCGTCATCACGCCTCTCCTTCGTGACGTCAATGTGACGTTTTACTATGTAGTTGTAGTAATCACTGACTCAACTGGTAGTTCTTTCTCACACACACACACACACACACACACACACACACAGCAACAATAGTTCAGCCACTGCACTATGTTATATACTTACAGCATGTTGTTCCAAAGATCGTATTTTCCATGCAAGGGATAAGTAATTTCCTGCGAGTAACACTTTCTCGCAAATATATCATAATTTCAAATAAGCATCATCCCTATGTATCGGGCTGGACTAGTGTGTGTGTGTGTGTGTGTGTGTGTGTGTTTGTTAGAGAGAGAGAGAGAGAGAGAGAGAGAGAGAGAGAGAGAGAGAGAGAGAGAGAGAGAGAGAGAGAGAGAGAGAGAGAGAGAGAGAAACAACCAGTTGAGTCAGTGATTACTTTTTTTTTTTTTTTTTTTTTTTTTTTTAAAGCAAAGGAGACAGCTCAAGGGCACAAATAAGTAAACATTAATAAAAAAAAAAAGCCCGCTACTCGCTGCTCCTAAAAAGAATCCAAAGAGGTGGCCGAAAGATAAGTCAGCTTCGGGAGGAGAGGTGTCCTGATACCCTCCTCTTGAAAGAGTTCAAGTCGTAGGCAGGAGGAAATACAGATGAAGGAAGATTGTTCCAGAGTTTACCAGCGTGAGGGATGAAAGAGTGAAGATGCTGGTTAACTCTTGCATAAGGGGTTTGGACAGTATAGGGATGAGCATGAGTAGAAAGTCGAGTGCAGCGGGGCCGCGGGAGGGGGGGAGGCATGCAGTTAGCAAGTTCAGAAGAGCAGTCAGCGTGGAAATATCGATAGAAGATAGAAAGAGAGGCAACATTGCGGCGGAATTTAAGAGGTAGAAGACTATCAGTATGAGGAGGAGAGCTGATGAGACGAAGAGCCTTTGCCTCCACTCTGTCCAGAAGAGCTGTGTGAGTGGAGCCCCCCCACACATGAGATGCATACTCCATACGAGGGCGGACAAGGCCCTGTATATGGACAGCAACTGTGCAGGGGAGAAGAACTGGCGGAGACGGTACAGAACGCCCAGCCTCGAGGAAGCTGATTTAGTAAGAGATGAGATATAAAGTTTCCAGTTGAGATTTTGAGTTAAGGATAGACCGAGGATGTTTAGTGTTGAGGAAGGTGATAGCTGGGTGTTGTCAAAGAATAGGGGATAGTTGTTTGGAAGATTGTGTCGAGTGGATAGGTGGAGAAACTGTGTTTTGAGGCGTTGAAGGACACCAGGTTCTTCTTGCCCCAATCGGAAATAATAGTAAGGTCTGAGGCTAAGCGTTCTGCAGCCTCCAGCCTTGAGTCGTTAAGTTCCTGAGGGGTGGGTCTTCTATTAAAAGAAGTTGAATAATGCAGAGTGGAATCATCGGCGTAGGAATGGATAGGACAGTTCGTTTTGGAAAGAAGATCATCAATGAACAACAGAAAGAGAGTGGGAGATAGGACAGAACCCTGTGGGACACCACTGTTAATAGATTTAGGGGAAGAACAGTGACCGTCTACCACGGCAGAAATAGAACGGTCAGAAAGGAAACTGGAGATAAAGGTACAGAGAGAAGGATAGAAACCGTAGGAGGGTAGTTTAGAAAGCAAAGATTTGTGCCAGACCCTATCAAAAGCTTTTGATATGTCCAGCGCAATAGCAAAGTTTCACCGAAACGGCTAAGAGAGGATGACCAAGAGTCAGTTAAGAAGGCTAGGAGATCACCAGTAGAACGCCCTTGCGGAACCCATACTGGCGATCAGATAGAAGGTCAGAAGTGGAAAGGTGCTTTTGAATCTTACGGTTAAGGATTGATTCAAAAGCTTTAGATAGACAAGAAAGTAAAGCAATAGGACGGTAGTTTGAGGGATTGGAGCGGTCACCCTTCTTAGGTACAGGCTGTGTGAAGGCATACTTCCAGCAAGAAGGAAAGGTAGATGTTGACAGGCAGAGGCGAAAGAGTTTGACCAGGCAGGGTGACAGCACGGAGGCACAGTTTTAAGGACAATAGGAGGCACTCCATCAGGTCCATAAGCCTTCTGAGGATTGAGGCCAGAGAGGGCATAGAAAACATCATTTTGAAGAATCTTAATAACAGGCATAAAGGAGTCAGAGGGGGGATGAGTAGGAGGAATATGCCCAGAATCGTCCAGAGTGGAGTTTTTAGAAAAAGTTTGAGAGAAGAGTTCAGCCTTAGAGATAGATGAGACGGCAGTGTTGCCGTCAGGACTGAGGAGGGAAAGATGAAGAAGTGAAGTTGGAGGAGATGTTTTTGGCTAGATGCCAGAAGTCACGGGAAGAGTTAGAGAAAGCAAGGTTTTGACATTTTCTATTAATGAAAGAATTTTTGGTTAGTCGGAGAATAGATTTGGCACGATTTCGGGCAGAAATGTAAAGTTCATAATTAGCATTAGTTTGAAGGCTCTGGTATCTTTTGTGAGCTACCTCTCTATCATTGACAGCACGAGAACAAGCGTGATTAAACCAAGGCTTTTTAGCGTGAGGAGTAGAGAAAGAACGAGGAATGTATGCCTCCATTCCAGAGACAATCACCTCTGTGATGCGCTGAGCACACACAGAGGGGTCTCTATCCTGGAAGCAATAATCATTCCACGGGATATCGGAAAAGTACATCCTCAGGTCGTCCCACCGAGCTGAAGCAAAATGCCAGAAGCATCGCCTCTTCGGTGGGTCCAGAGGGTGTACAGGAGCGATAGGACAGGATGCAGAAATAAGATTGTGATCGGAGGAGCCCAACGGAGAGAACAGTTTGACAGAATAAGCAGAAGGGTTTGAGGTAAGGAAGAGGTCTAGAATGTTGGGCCGATCTACTACTTCATAGTAAAACGTCACATTGACGTCACGACTTGAACGAGAGGCGGTGCATACATGATGACGGCACCTAGCCTCGCTACCCGTGCCTGTATATTTTAGTGAAGTTTACCTTAAAGTTACTCCTACAAGTGCCGTAATCATCCACATTTGGCACCCAAGCCTATTTTTGCCAATTAGGTCGGGGTCTCAATCACCGTCTTCCAAAATACCATCCTTGTCCGACGCTTTGTTAAAATGTTATATTCGAAAAACTGTGTTTCATGGCGCCTGAAGCGCATAGTAGTTAGACACCAATGGGAAATCAGAGAGCAGCCTTCAACTCATTCACTCACACAAAACATAACGAGCATTCATCAAAGAAAAAACACATTGAAAAACTAATGCAACAAATGGTTTAGTGGACGGCCATAAATATCCAAGACCCCCCGTCACGTTACCGAGTGGAAAACGGGAGGCACGGACTGGAAAGAGAGAGTGGGAGGAAAGGCGCGGAGGGGAAAGGGAGATAGGGAGGGAGGGAGAAGAAGAGGGAAGGAGGGAGAAACTTGTAGGCAGGCAGGTGGAGAGGAAGGAAGATGTATAGGTAGGTGAAAGGAACAAAGGAGAGAGAAATAGGGGGAGGGGGAGGGAGAGAGCGAGGGATATTCGTGGGAAGGTAGAGAAAGGGAGGAAGAGAAAAAAAGGGAAAAAAAGGAAGGATGGAGGTGGAAGAGAGGTAGAGATATTCGTAAGAAGGTAGAGAGTAAGGAGAGAATTAGAAATTATGGTGAACAGAGAGGGAGAATAGTGAAAGCAGAGAGACGAAACACAGAAGGCAGAGACGGAGAGTAAAGGCTGATTAGTTAAGTTTATTGACCACACATTTCAGTCGGCATACAAAACAATCTTAAATGATACAAACTCTAATATAACACAACAAAACGTAGCACTGAACATAAAACATTAATGGTCCATAATTTTCTACCAGCCATAAAAACTGATGGATGCAATTACACACCTAAAGGATAATTGGAAACACAATAAACTGGAAGGACGCGCAAAACAACCGTCAAGAAGAGAAGGAAGCTGTCCACTACTATAAACTCAAACCCAGACAGAGAGGAAGATACAGAGAGAGGAAGATATTCAAGGAGATTAAACGGAAGGAACAGACGAATGGAGCGAGTTTTGACACACGGAAGGGAGGGATGGAAGTAAATAAGAGACTGAAACGATGGACGAGAGGGAGGCAGAGGAAGTTGGGTGTAACTGAACGTTTGTGGAGAGAGCAGCGTGGGTAGACACACAAATACAACATAATATAAATAGAAGAGGAAAGGGAAGCGGGGTGGGGAAGCTATAGCGAGGGTGTCGTAACGAGGGTGGAAAGTAAGGAGGATTTACAAGTCAAACAGGAAAACAACACTCAGCGCCTCACGTCACAACACAAAGCTTGGCGTGGGTGGTCTGAGCGGCTTACTGAAGCTTACGCCCATACTCCGAGCTCTCCCTCCCTCCGCCATTCCCTCGACATCAGTTGCAACAATGTCATTACTCCAGACTCCCAACGAGCTGTCTATGAACCTCTGTTACGGGTTAATGGCCACGCCCAACAGTTTATACCGTACTGCCCTTTCAGTATTATTATGGCGCATAGAAGTCCAGAAGAAAGGAATTGGAAGTGAAAGATGAGGAATTCAGATCAAACGAGAGAGTTTAAAAGCTGACACAGGTTGAGAATAAAAATTAAACAATGTAAAAACAAATGATAATAAATGAATATATAAATGTAAAATGTTAGGTAACTTGTGTCACTGTTCCGATTCAGTGGAGGCGAAAATTGCAGAACATCCTGTGGAATGAACTTTGATGCCATATTGAGAACACGGACAAGAGCTGAGGAAGGGAGGAAGAAAAGTAGAGATAACGTGTGTGTGTGTGTGTGTGTGTGTGTGTGTGTGTGTGTGTGTGTGTGTGTGTGTGTGTGTGCGTGCGTGGGTGCGTGCGTGTTTGCGTGCGTGCGTGCGTGCGTGCGTGCGTGCGTGCGTGTGTCACCTGGAAAAAACTCGCCGACGCGAGCCTGATCAGGAAGTGTAAGCAAAGGCTTGGCCCTTAATCCAGGCGGAGAAAGGAGGTCAATCCCCCCCCCCCCCTGCCTCTCTCTCTCTCTCTCTCTCTCTCTCTCTCTCTCTCTCTCTCTCTCTCTCTCTCTCTCTCTCTCTCTCTCTCTCTCTCTCTCTCTCTCTCTCTCTCTCTCTCTCTCTCTCTCTCTCTCTCTCTCTCTCTCTCCGCTTACAGACTCTTTGCAGAGAGCTTGACATGGACTTCTTCAACGCCTGAGACAATTTCTATGGACAAAGTGAGCTCTTCCACAGGGACGGATTGCACCTGTCTCCCATCGTGGCAGCCAGATTCGGAAGGCTCCTCAACGACGCAGTACGTGACATCCGATCAAAAAACGAGTCTCAGCCACGTCCCTCCACCCCGCCCGTGTAAATAGACGCCGTGCACCGCAACAAACCCGTAACCGTGATCCCGCAAGTACCACCACCTCTATTACCAAGACTTTAGTAACTTAAAAGTCCTTAGTTTCAATGCACGTAGCATAAGAAACACATTTGATGAACTGAGATGTCTTGCTCTAACAGAAAATTTTGACATAATTGCTATAACCGAGACATTTATCGACACCACAAATACTGATTTAAGTTCCGAATACAATATAGAAGGCTACAGACTCTTCAACAAAGATCGTGTAAACCGTAGAGGCGGTGGCGTCGCCCTTTATGTCAAAAGCTATTTGCTGGAGTAGGTAGGAAGACACCTACCGAACGGGCGCAAGCCACTCCCGGTGAGGTATATATGGGAGGTGAGAAGGGAGCTGAAGCCCTCCAAAGACCCTTCCCATGTCCTCACTAACCGTTTCCCTATTGTCTCACCAACACCGGAGAGTAGTTCAGCATGCTCTCTAAAGACAGATCCTCTCTTTATCCACACCACACTACATTCACATAACATATACACTTTTTCCCAAAATTAAAATTTCAAAATGGCGCACATACACCAAGCCTCGGAGTCCCCGCCTGGGGGGGGGACCACAAATTCCCCCAGGGAGGACTCCCCTTCTGGCTGCCGACCCGAGAGGTGTCTTGATAACTCCTCGAACCTCTTTCTTCTCAATTTCTGCAACATTCGCGGTCTTCGCTCTAATTTTCATTCTGTGGAACATCATCTCTCCTCCTCTAAACCTCACCTTCTCTTCCTTACCGAAACACAGGTTTCTGAGGCTACTGACAGCAATCTCTACTCTGTTCCCTCCTACTATCTCTATCCTAAATTTCAATCCAAAGCTGGATGTTGCGCTTCGTGCGCAACGACATCACTTGCTCTCGTGCCCACGACCTTGACTCTTCTGAATTTTCCACCATCTGGTTAAGACTTCACTGTCATTCTATTACTAAATACATCTGTGCTGTTTATCTCTCACCTAACTCTACCAACTATGTAAAATTCTTTGACTATTTGAATTCTAAAGTGGAGCACATCTTGACCCACTCTCCCTTCGCTGAAATCTCCATCCTAGGAGATTTCAATGTTCACCACCAGCTTTGGCTTTCATCCTCTTTCACTGACCATCCTGGTGAACAAGCCTACAACTTTGCTATCCTCAACGACCTAGAGCAGTTGGTCCAGCACCCTACACGTATTCCTGACCGTCTTGGAGATCGGCCCAACATTCTAGACCTCTTCCTTACCTCAAACCCTTCTGCTTATTCTGTCAAACTGTTCTCTCCGTTGGGCTCCTCCGATCACAATCTTATTTCTGCATCCTGTCCTATCGCTCCTGTACAACCTCTGGACCCACCGAAGAGGCGATGCTTCTGGCATTTTGCTTCAGCTCGGTGGGACGACCTGAGGATGTACTTTTCCGATTTCCCGTGGAATGATTATTGCTTCCAGGATAGAGACCCCTCTGTGTGTGCTCAGCGCATCACAGAGGTGATTGTCTCTGGAATGGAGGCATACATTCCTCGTTCTTTCTCTACTCCTCACACTAAAAAGCCTTGGTTTAATCACGCTTGTTCTCGTGCTGTCAATGATAGAGAGGTAGCTCACAAAAGATACCAGAGCCTTCAAACTAATGCTAATTATGAACTTTACATTTCTGCCCGAAATCGTGCCAAATCTATTCTCCGACTAACCAAAAATTCTTTCATTAATAGAAAATGTCAAAACCTTGCTTTCTCTAACTCTTCCCGTGACTTCTGGCATCTAGCCAAAAACATCTCCTCCAACTTCACTTCTTCATCTTTCCCTCCACTCCTCAGTCCTGACGGCAACACTGCCGTCTCATCTATCTCTAAGGCTGAACTCTTCTCTCAAACTTTTCTAAAACTCCACTCTGGACGATTCTGGGCATATTCCTCCTACTCATCCCCTCTGACTCCTTTATGCCTGTTATAAAGATTCTTCAAAATGATGTTTTCTATGCCCTCTGGCCTCAATCCTCAGAAGGCTTATGGACCTGATGGAGTGCCTCCTATTGTCCTTAAAAACTGTGCCTCCGTGCTGTCACCCTGCCTGGTCAAACTCTTTCGCCTCTGCCTGTCAACATCTACCTTTCCTTCTTGCTGGAAGTATGCCTTCATACAGCCTGTACCTAAGAAGGGTGACCGCTCCAATCACTCAAACTACCGTCCTATTGCTTTACTTTCTTGTCTATCTAAAGCTTTTGAATCAATCCTTAACCGGAAGATTCAAAAGCACCTTTCCACTTCTGACCTTCTATCTGATCGCCAGTATGGGTTCCGCAAGGGGCGTTCTACTGGTGATCTCTAGCCTTCTTAACTGACTCTTGGTCATCCTCTCTTAGCCGTTTCGGTGAAACTTTTGCTATTGCGCTGGACATATCAAAAGCTTTTGATAGGGTCTGGCACAAATCTTTGCTTTCTAAACTACCCTCCTACGGTTTCTATCCTTCTCTGTACCTTTATCTCCAGTTTCCTTTCTGACCGTTCTATTTCTGCCGTGGTAGACGGTCACTGTTCTTCCCTAAATCTATTAACAGTGGTGTCCCACAGGGTTCTGTCCTATCTCCCACTCTTTTCTGTTGTTCATTGATGATCTTCTTTCCAAAACGAACTGTCCTATCCATTCCTACGCCGATGATTCCACTCTGCATTATTCAACTTCTTTTAATAGAAGACCCACCCTTCAGGAACTTAACGACTCAAGGCTGGAGGCTGCAGAACGCTTAGCCTCAGACCTTACTATTATTTCCGATTGGGGCAAGAAGAACCTGGTGTCCTTCAACGCCTCAAAAACACAGTTTCTCCACCTATCCACTCGACACAATCTTCCGAACAACTATCCCCTATTCTTTGACAACACCCAGCTATCACCTTCCTCACCACTAAACATCCTCGGTCTATCCTTAACTCAAAATCTCAACTGGAAACTTCATATCTCATCTCTTACTAAATCAGCTTCCTCGAGGCTGGGCGTTCTGTACCGTCTCCGCCAGTTCTTCTCCCCTGCACAGTTGCTGTCCATATACAGGGGCCTTGTCCGCCCTCGTATGGAGTATCCATTGCATGTGTGGGCTCCACTCACACAGCTCTTCTGGACAGAGTGGAGGCAAAGGCTCTTCGTCTCATCAGCTCTCCTCCTCATACTGATAGTCTTCTACCTCTTAAATTCCGCCGCAATGTTGCCTCTCTTTCTATCTACTATCGATATTTCCACGCTGACTGCTCTTCTGAACTTGCTAACTGCATGCCTCCCCCCCCTCCCGCGGCCCCGCTGCACTCGACTTTCTACTCATGCTCATCCCTATACTGTCCAAACCCTTTATGCAAGAGTTAACCAGCATCTTCACTCTTTCATCCCTCACGCTGGTAAACTCTGGAACAATCTTCCTTCATCTGTATTTCCTCCTGCCTACGACTTGAACTCTTTCAAGAGGAGGGTATCAGGACACCTCTCCTCCCGAAACTGACCTATCTTTCGGCCACCTCTTTGGATTCTTTTTAGGAGCAGCGAGTAGCGGGCTTTTTTTTTATTAATGTTTACTTTTTTGTGCCCTTGAGCTGTCTCCTTTGCTGTAAAAAAAAAAAAAAAAAAAAAAAAAAATCCACTGACAAAACACCAAGAAACAGTAACGTTGAACATTTGTGCGTGCGAGTAAACATTGCAAAAGTCAATTTAAATATATCTGTCACCTACAGGCCTCCCGGGCAATCACTCGATGACGACCTTGAAATGTACAGCGTCTTAAGGCAGTCACTTAATAACAAAGACTCACTGATATTAGGAGACTTTAACCTCCCCCATATCGACTGGGCGACACTGTCAGGTACAGAAGGCGAGTCACATAGAATGATCGAATTTCTAGAAGAAAATTATCTAAGCCAAATGGTTTCTGAGCCAGCTCGACAAAATAATATACTCGACCTTGTTATAACGACCCAAGATAACCTAGTCAGTAATGTCACGGAAGAAGAACACCTCGGTTCTTGCGATCATAAATTAGTGCGCGTCGACATTAGAGCTCAATCATCAGTGACTGAAAATAAAGTAAAGGTGCCCAATTTCAAAAGAGATATCTACGTAGAAATCCGACAAAAACTAACAGAAATACAACTATCAGATGACGGCAACGTAGAGGAAGCCTGGCTAGGCTTTAAAAATCATTTACTCACTCAGCAGAACACATTCGTCCCCTTGTGCGAGAAGCGAATTAACACTAATAAAAGCCCACCGTGGGTTACAATCAGTCAATGAGAGAAAATTGTTTTACAGGTTAAAGAAAGAACAAAGCACGCCCGAAAATATTAGACTTTATAATGATGCCAGGCGACGAGTAAAAAGACTAGTATGTCAAGCAAAGCGTAGATATGAAGAAAATATTGCAGCCAACTGTAAAAATAATCCGAAATCTTTCTTCAGTTACATAAACAACAGAAAGGCGATCAAAAGTGGTATTGGACCTTTAACAAACAGCGATGGTGCACTAGTGACTGACAGCCAACACATTGCAAACCTCTTAAACAATTACTTTTCCTCGGTGTTTAATACTAACATTTAATTTAATAACTACCACCAACACCAGTACTATTGTAAATCTGGAGCATGCATTGCCTAATTTTGAAATAACAACCGATGAAGTCCTTTAAGCTCTCCATTCACTTAAAACAAATAAAAGTCCCGGACCCGACAAAGTATATCCTATACTGCTTAAAGAAACAAAGAGCGAAATACTCTCCTCCCTCACTACCGTATTCAATATGTCCGTGCGACAAGGCATCGTCCCTTCGGATTGGAAAAAGGCTAACGTGACACCGATTTTTAAGAAAGGAAATAAAAAAATACCAGGTAACTACCGACCCATTTGGCTAACTTCAATTGTAGGTAAGCTACTCGAGAGCATAATTAAAGACAAAATTGTGAGTTACCTCGAAAGTCAATCATTAATTGGGGATTCACAACATGGCTTCCGTAACAAAAGATCCTGATTGTCAAACCTACTAACCTTTTATAACGATCTCTTCTCAGTTTATGACGTAACCAAATCATTGAACGTAGTCTATCTTGATTTCCAGAAAGCGTTTGATAAAGTCCCACATCATAAATTACTTTATAAATTAAAGCAAATAAGCATTGACGGTCAAGTAAGCAAATGGACCGCGAATTGGTTGAGCTCTTCATTATTTACATCAACGACGTGGATGTTGGACTCAATAACCGCATTAGTAAATTTGCAGACAACACAAAGATTGGTAACGCTGTTCTCACTGACGAAGACAGGCAAAGCCTCCAAGAGAATTTGCACAAAATTTTAGCTTGGTCGGATAAATGGGAGATGCCCTTTAACGTAGACAAGTGCCAGGTCCTTCAAGTTGGAACAAAAAATAAGAAGTTCGATTACGAAATGCGCGGCGTTAAACTCACAAGCGTTCAATGCGTTAAGGACCTGGGGCTCAAAATCGCGTCAAACCTCAAATTCTCACATCAATGCATCGATGCAGCAAATAAAGCGAACAGAATGTTGGGCTTCATTAAAATAAACTTTTTATTCAAGAATAAAGATGTAATACTTCCGCTCTACAATAGCTTAGTCAGACCCCACTTGGAATATGCGGTACAGTTTTGGTCTCCCCACCATGCTAAGGACATTGCTAAACTAGGTGTTCAGCGTCGAGCAACAAAAATGATCCCTTCCTTGCGCAACAAATCCTACGAAGAAAGGCTTTCCACCCTTAACATGTTCTCTCTTGAGAAACGTCGCCTCCGAGGAAAACTGATCGAATGTTTTAAAATACTTAATGGTTTCACGAATGTAGACAGAACAAAGTTGTTTATGATCGATGACACTTTTCGAACGAGGAACAATGGCATAAAACTCAAATGTAGACAAGTA
>NC_066517.1:70000-207655 GCF_024679095.1 Eriocheir sinensis
CTGCCACTTCCTTGGCTGCCTTCGTACGAAGGGGGGTTGCTACCAAGAAGCGTGACAGGACGTCTATCACTGTCAGTACATACCTATAGCCTTCGTCTGAAACAGACAAAGGTCCGACAATATCCATATGGACTCTGTCAAACGGTTGGCCAACCTCTGGATACCTCATAAGTGGAGCTGGCGGGGATCCCCTCTTCTTAAACCGACAACAGACAGGACAAGATCTGACATATTGCTCCACGTCCGCCTTCATTCCCGGCCAGTACGCAAACTTGCGACAGCGTGCCAACGTAACCTTAGTGCCTCCATGCCCTGCAGGTAGCATGGAATGCGCCAAAGCTAACGCGTTAGGAATGTAGCTTGGTGGAACGATAACCAGTCTTTTCTGCTTGTTGTATTCATCGCAAACATCGCGGTAGAGAATGCCGTTCTCTACACACACTTCACTAAGAGGCAGTTTTTTGAAGTGCCTCTTAGCTGCATTTAACGTTACATTGCTCCTCTCTGCAACCTTTCTCTCATCTCTCTCATGTACGTTACCACCGGTGGTTTGTTCAAAAGCATGCTTCAATTCTCTCAGTTCAGGATCGCGATCCTGGTGCTCCATGAGTCCAGCAAGACTCCAATGGAGAAACTTATCCTGTTTGTCATGTCCCTCCGGAGAGGCGACAGACATGTCCTGTCCACCCGTAAGGGTGACAGACATAATTCGAGCATCCAATTCGCCTTCTATCACGTCACTCTCTTGATTCCTAATCCTTGACAAAAAATCTGCTACCATGTTGCTGGAGCCTGGGAGATAATCAATACTAAAGTCAAATTCTCCTAGAAGTGTCTGCCAGCGTGCAATCCTGCTGCTAGGTACTGTGCTTTTTAACAGCCAAGTCAGTGGTCTATGGTCCGACAGGATGTGTATCCTATAACCCAAGATAAGGGGTCGGTTAGTACTGAGGCCATAGATGACTGCTAAAGCTTCTCTCTACCGCTGAGTAGTTACGTTCTGCTCCATTCAGGGTTCTACTAAAATATGCTATGGGACGTAAATTACCATTTTCATCCTTTTGTTGCAACACACCACCTATTGCCTTATCTGACGCATCTGTGGTGAGATTGAAGGGCTTCCGGAAATCCGGAAAGGCTAAAACAATGTCAGTCGTTAGACTGTTCTTTAGTGTGCTAAATGCATGCAATGCCTCTTCATTCCACTCCAGATGTGTCTTATCATTCTTGGTTACTTTCCTCCCTTTGAGTAAATTATTAAGTGGGGATGCTATCTTGGCAAAGTCTTTAATGAATTTCCTATAAAAGTTAACCAATCCCAGGAAACCTTGAAGTTCTTTGACTGTTTTCGGAGGAGTGAGTTGTTGCACTGCCTGTACCTTTGAGGCTGAGGCTTCAAGACAGAAGCACTAACAATGTGACCCAGATAATCTACTTGCTCTTTGACAAAGGAACACTTATCTAGTCTTAAGGACAGGTGAGCCTTCTGCAGTCTGTCCAAGACGGCATGGAGGTGCGGGAGGTGATGGTCCATGTCTTTCCCTTGTACGCTCAAATCATCAAGGTCTACCTGTACCAGACTTCCTGTCAGACCTATGAGAACTTGATTCATGATCCGTTGATAGGCTGCAGGTGCTGTTTTTAATACAAAGGGGACTGTAGTGAATTCATAGAGGCCATAAGGTGTCGTGAAGGCTGTCAAGTGTTTAGATTCCTCTGCCAATGGGACTTGGTGGTAGCCCTGGCGCAAATCAAGGGAGGTGAATACTTTACTTTCCCCTAACTGTTGCAAAATGAGGTTAATGTTAGGGAGTGGATGTTTGTCATCAATCAATTCATCGTTCAGAGCGCGGAAGTCGAGACAAAGTCTGACTCCACCATCTTTTTTAGCAACAGGGACTAGAGGTGCGCTGTAGGGTGACGCACTAGGGCGTATAATACCCTGGGCCTCAAGGTCCTTGAGCTGAATCTCTATTTCTTTATGATATTTTACTGGTATTGGGTATGGCTTTTTATATATAGGCTTGTCATTTTTAGCCTTAAAGTGTGAACATAATAGGGGTAATAGTGAGTGGCTCGTTTTTAGAGCAAACACATCAGGATACTTGGGTTAAGCCTTCAGACAGCAATTTTCCCGTTGTGAGGGTAAAATAGCTCGTCTATCAGCTTATCGAGTACCATCTGCTTACTTGACTGGGTGACAGGCGGCTTTGTAGTTGTTTTTGTGACAGCCGCTACACATTCATTAGTCGATGATTGATAGTATTCTGAGTGACAAGAATAAATGTGTCCCATCACTTCACCTGTTGGCATCTCAATAGTTTCTTCAGTTGGGTTAGCATAGGGAATGATGAATTTACCTTTGGTTTGTTTGACGTTAGGAGTTAAGGTTACTAACCCGGGAAATAAAAATGAAGAAGGGATATCATTGGACCTTGGGAGAAATAAGGCTTGCTGGGCTCTGCCAATCTCTGCCTCCAGAGTGACATACCCTGCCGTGCCTGGGAGCAAGGACGCCACGTTAATAGCGTATGCTTTCACTGGTACTTCCTCCATCTCGTCTAAAGTAGGTTTATGATCTTCTGGGTACGGGCTCATATCGTCCGCAGCCAGGGAATGTACTTCCACTGGGTAGGCGCCCACCATTACACTAAACTGCCCAGGTGTGTCCAGCGGTGCAGCTACCACATTTTGTCTCCACATAAATTCTAGGCCCAACAAAACTGCTGTTGGTAACACTATACCTTGTGATATTACTACAAACTTTTCTATAATTTCTCCGTGCCCAAAG
This sequence comes from Eriocheir sinensis, assembly GCF_024679095.1. Taxonomy (NCBI): domain Eukaryota; kingdom Metazoa; phylum Arthropoda; class Malacostraca; order Decapoda; family Varunidae; genus Eriocheir; species Eriocheir sinensis. Next base: position 72,792 of record NC_066517.1, read on the forward strand.
TCTACTACTACTTCGGCTATTCCTTTATTAGGGATTGGAGTCCGATCTACCCCTTGTATGGAGAGAGGTTCTGTAACTATCATCTTCCCGCCTACCTTCCTAAATAAATCTTCTTCTATTAGGGACGCTCCTGCTCCTGTGTCTAGCATTGCGTAAACCATCTCCTTTTGTGCATTAGCGCCTACGCACAATCTCAACGTGAGGGCGTTGGTAGGGCCGTGGACTGCCGCAGCTACTCTGGGGTCGATTTTTTTGTTTTATTATCGTGGTCACGGTTTAACAACGAGCTACGGGGTGAGCGACCCGCCGTGTACTCCGGGCGCCAGGCAGCGCAGGCGAGACAGGCTGACGCCTGTTTCGAGTGGGCTGGTACTGAGGGTACCGAGAGCCCGTTGGTGGGTGGTAGGCACCCCTATACTGCCTTCCATATGTGCAATCGCGAGCCATGTGTCCTACATACCCACAAGCATAACATGTGGGTGGCGTGGGCGCGTTCCCATATGGGCGTGTAGGTGGCGCGGCGTGCCGTCCTCCCCTTTGGGTTATCGGGTAACGTGACTGGCCTGGAGGGCGTGGAGGACGGGCTTGTGAGACATGTTTGGGTCCGGATGCCTGGGTGGAACAGACGTTCAGCACTTTTATTTCTTTGGCGATATCGGCATCGGATAGCTTCGACTCTGGATAAGCTTTAATATACTCATACCCTTTCTTTAATACCTTCTGTGGGTCCCCCTTTTCTTCCTCCGTTAGGATGAGTAAGAGGGCCGGAGGGAAAGCCTCTCTGAGAAGTAAAGCGGTTATCTCAGTAAGAAAGCTGGCATTGTCAGGCTTGAGAGCGATCAACTCGTCTCTCAATGTCTCCAGGCGGATGAGGAAGGTGCGGATGTTTTCTCCTGTCCGCCGTTTTGCCTCTCCCAATTCTTTCTGGAGGACCGAAAAGGTCCTTACTGTGGGAAACACACGTAGGAAGTCTTCCTTTACTTTTTCCCAATCCTGTCCACATCTAGTGATACAACCGAGGAGATGATCGCGCGCTGCTCCCAGGGCATATTGTTTGGCTAACTCAATCTTTCCGGTAGTGTCCCAATTTGCCTGTGTCCGGCTTTCAATATCCTCTATCCATTTCTTTGCTAGCTTATGGCATGGGAGGTTTGGTGCTTTGCTACTTTTTTCTTCTCCACCACAAAAATATAAGAGTCCCTGCACTCTACTAAAATCATTCAAGGTATGACGGCTAAGTAGCGTGACAAGATCATCATGGGCAAGGGTGATCGATTTTCCATCTTCTTTTTTGGGGGGAGGGTTCTTGCCTTCGTCTGGCATTTTTAACTCTAAAGTCTTATTCCCGTAATTCCAAGAATAACTGTCTTCTCCCTCGCTTTCGGATGTGGACATACACCAGTACAATACCAATATAAACCAATATAAATCGCAAGTTTCACCACAAGTTTCACCACATGTTTCACCACATGTTTCACCACATGTTTCACCACCCCACACCTGACACCAATGTTGTAACCCGTAATCCGGGTCACACAGGGGAGACGACACACTGTTTGTATTAGTGACACTTGACTTAAAATTCTGGTACTTTTAGGAGTATTTAAAGGAGTTCGTAAATGGGGTGATGAAACGGTGTCGCCTTTCTTATATGTATTTTATTCTACCTTAATACTACTTAATATTACAGAGGGTAAAAATATTGTTTAAACCAGCGACTGGCTTACTAGACTCAATGAGTCTTCAGGTTTTCTTTCACTATTGGTTACTGACGTTAACACTGGTATAATATTGAGTAAAAACTCACACAATAAAGTATCATAGAAATATAATCCTAAGTAAAACTAAGATAATAGAACACAATAGATATGTTAGATACGCTTTCCTCTATGGTAATTCTTCACTCCATACTCACAGTAGCAACGATGAATGTTCTACCCATGTTGTCTAGGGAAGGACAACTGAGTGTCCAGCCACGAACAGAGTGCTGGTTAATCTGAGGTCAAGCCTGGAGAAAATGCTTCTTATATAGGCAGATATCGCGAGGGTAATACGTCAGGCGTGTGAGTCATACATCAAACTCACACCGAGCTCATACAATAATCTACCTAACCGACATGCTTAATTCACGCGGTGACGCAGCTTTGTTTTCATAACATTTTGTTCCGCGGCTGATCCTGTTTTTGCCGCGGTGATTGTGTTTTGGCTTAGAGAGATAAGCGGGTGCGTTAATGGGCAATTACAATTGTGTATAGGTTGGTAAATGAACAGTGGGGACAATCATGTGTTGGAGTCCGTGTTGTGTTTTAGCGGTCGATACCGCTGTTGTCATCGGAAAATATTGCCGGTGAAGATGATGATGACACGAGTGGTGTCGCAGCCCTCGGGGCACCACAGAAAGAGTTTGACCTGGCAGGGTGACAGCACGGAGGCACAGTTTTTAAGGACAATAGGAGGCACTCCATCAGGTCCATAAGCCATCTGAGAATAGAGGGCATAGAAAACATCATTTTGAAGAATCTTTATAACAGGCATAAAGGAGTCAGAGGGGGGATGAGTAGAGGAATATGTGTGTGTGTGTGTGTGTGTGTGTGTGTGTGTGTGTGTGTGTGTGTGTGTGTGTGTGTGTGTGTGTGTGTGTGTGTGTGTGTGTGTGTGTGTGTGTGTGTGTGTGTGTGTGTGTGTGTGTGTGTGTGTGTGTGTGTGTGTGTGTGTGTGTGTGTGTGTGTGTGTGTGTGTGTGTGTGTGACAACATTATAATGATTCTCTCTCTCTCTCTCTCTCTCTCTCTGAAGCCATTCCAATCAGCTCACCTCTTCCCTTACGTTCTCTCCCCAAAGTTTCCCCTCCACTCTTCCCTTACGTTCTCTCCCCAAAGTATCCCCTCCACTTTTCCCTTACGTTCTCTCCCCAAAGTTTCCCCTCCACTCTTCCCTTACGTTCTCTCCCTAAAGTTTCCCCTCCCCTTTTCCCACCCACAAACCAACGCACAACCAACTTCACCACCTCACAGATGTTGCCCAACCCTTTCTTCTAACCCAATCCCTCCCACTCTACCTCCTCCCCACCACACCCCTGCCTCCTACACCAAACAACCCCCTCCCCCTTCCCCCTCTACCCTCCCTCCTTCCTCCAACCCTCACACCGCTGCCTCCCTCACCCAACTAACCCCCTCCCCCCCTTTTCCCTCCGCAGGTGCCGCCCACAGAACCCTGGAGGCGGATCAGCTGTGTCCCACCTGTCTTTACTTCCTGCCCACGTCCGTCGAGGTCACCACACCTGTGGGCATCCCGGCCAACCTCACCTGCGGCGTCAGGCAGCTCGGGGACAAGAAGGTGAGAGGGAGGAGAGGAAGGGAGATCAGATTTAACCTAGTCCTTAATGGTCTTGGGTGAGGAAGGAGATGAGGAGGTAAAGAGGAGATGAATGTGAGAAGTGAGGAGAGAAACGGAGATCTGATTTCACCTATTCCTTTCTGTTCGTTGGTGAAAGAGAGGAAAAGGAGATGAGGGGAAAGGTGGTGAGGAGATGAGGAGCAGGAGGTTGTTATAGAAGGATATCAATATATTATTATTATTATTTAGTATCACCACGAATTAGGCATACAATTGTCAATGGAAAAAACCCACGACAGATAGATCACGCCAGCTTATAGGAATGTCGTCCGTCAGTGTTTACCGTCTCAGTTTGTATACAAAGCATTTCATAGTGCGTGGAGGTCACCTTGACGTACGTGACCAATTGTAACTTAATTATTTTCCAAGCTATAACTCGTCACTCCTTCACGAGAGTCCGACTGACACACAACGGCAGTCGCTCTCGCTCCGACGCTCTTTGTACATATAGGCTAAGAATATATTCGCCTTAAGGAAGCTGAAGTCTTAATCAACGCCCTTTAAACGCCCCCCGGTTCACCGTTACAAGGTGAGGTTATGAGGAGGTGAAGAGGAGATGAAGGTTAAAAGTGAGGAGACAAAAGGAGCTCTGAGTTCATCTATTCCTGTTCTTGGGTGAAAGAGGAGAAAGAGGAGGTGAGGAGAAGATGAGGAGCAGGAGGTGAGGAGAAAGAATAAGTAAAAAGAGAGGAGAGAAAAGGAGCTCTGAGTTCATCTATTCCTTCGTCTCCCTGGTGTTCCTGTGTGAGGGATGGAAGGAGAAGATAAGGGGCAGGTAAAGAGGCAAGGTGGAAATAGAAGAGAGACGGTGAGCAGAGATGAGGGGGAAGAAGGTGATAAGAGGGAAGAGAAAAGGAGCTCAGAATTCGTCTATTCCTTCCTTTTTTTTCATGGGCGAGGGTTACGAGATGAGGGACAGGTGAGGAGATAAGGTGAGATGAGAAGAGGGAAGAAGGTGAAAAGAGTAGAGGAAATGAGTGAGAAGAGATTAATGGAGTTCAGAGTTAACCTACTCCTTCTGTTCCTGGTTATACTGTGTGAGAGTTGGAAAAAGGAGATGAAGGACAGGTGAGGAGAGAAGGTGAAAAGAGTAAAGAAGGAAAGTGAGAAGAGAGAAAAGAAAGTGAGAAGACAGGGGAGAAAGGGAGGTCTGCGGTCACCTATTCCTGCCTCTTCCTGCTTTTCTTGGATGAAGGTTAGAAGGAGATGAGGGGAAGAAGGTGTGGTAGAGGTGAGGAGATGAAAAGGAGACAAGAAGGTGAGAAGAGAGACAACGAAAGAGTTACCTTATTCCTCTCTTGTTCCTGCTTTTCCTGTGTAAGGATTGGAAGGAGACGAGGGGCAGGTGAGGAGACGAGAAGGCGGGTGAAAGGGAGGCGAGATGATGATGATGAGGCGAGAAAGCCGAGGTGAGAAGAGAGGAGAGAAAAGAAGCTCGAACTTTACCTCTTTCCTGTTACTGCATTTACTGGCTAAGGGTGGAACGAAAAGATGAGGAAGAAGAAGGGGAAGTTAGACGATAGAAATGGAGAGAGAGATGAATTGATATGTAGATGGATAGGTTATATATATATATATATATATATATATATATATATATATATATATATATATATATATATATATATATATATATATATATATATATATATATATATATATATAGCCTATGCATCTCATGTGTGGGAGGGCTCCACTCACACAGCTCTCTTGGACAGAGTGGAATCTTATGCTGGGATCACACATCTGCGATTTTTCCTCTGCAGCTAACTGCGATACCGAAAATGTTAGTCTCAGCTCGGTCGCCACCTGAGAAGTGCGATTTGTTGCGACAAGAAAGATCTTGCGATCCATTAATCGTAGACCTTTGCTACCATTGCAGGCGAAGCGAGGAAAGATCGAGTGGGTATCGCAGCTTACTGCAATTATCGCAAATTCCTGCAGGGATGCATCGTGAGCACATCGTGAGCACCTGCGACGTACGCACGATTATTGCAATGGGTAAGGAATGCTGCTCGACTGGCTCTCGTTTACAGTTCGACTTCGCAACGATGTACTGCAATTAATCGTGACCACCTGCTGGGTGTCCCCACAGGGATGTGAATGAGGAGTGGGTCTGCCTGCCTGTACACTAACCAATCTACCCCTGCAGCAGCAACGCCAACACCATGAGTCTACCTGCCTGTACACTAACCAATCTACCCCTGCAGCAGCAACGCCAACACCATGAGTCTACCTGCCTGTACACTAACCAATCTACCCCTGCAGCAGCAACGCCAACACCATGAGTCTACCTGCCTGTACACTAACCAATCTACCCCTGCAGCAGCAACGCCAACACTATGAGTCTACCTGCCTGTACACTAACCAATCTACCCCTGCAGCCAACACCATGAGTCTACCTGCCTATACACTAACCAATCTACCCCTGCAGCCAACACCATGAGTCTACCTGCCTGTACACTAACCAATCTACCCCTGCAGCCAACACCATGAGTCTACCTGCCTGTACACTAACCACTCTACCCCTGCAGCCAACACCATGAGTCTGCCTGCCTGTACACTAACCAATCTACCCCTGCAGCCAACACCATGAGTCTACCTGCCTGTACACTAACCAATCTACCCCTGCAGCCAACACCATGAGTCTACCTGCCTGTACACTAACCAATCTACCCCTGCAGCCAACACCATGAGTCTACCTGCCTGTACACTAACCAATCTACCCCTGCAGCCAACACCATGAGTCTACCTGCCTGTACACTAACCAATCTACCCCTGCAGCCAACACCATGAGTCTACCTGCCTGTACACTAACCAATCTACCCCTGCAGCCAACACCATGAGTCTACCTGCCTGTACACTAACCAATCTACCCCTGCAGCCAACACCATGAGTCTACCTGCCTGTACACTAACCAATCTACCCCTGCAGCCAACACCATGAGTCTACCTGCCTGTACACTAACCAATCTACCCCTGCAGCCAACACCATGAGCCTCATTGACTTTATCGACAGTGACACTGTGAAGAATCCTCAGCTAGTGGCAGTTAGTGGCCTTTGAGAGACTGCACATAATGACCCTCCAGTATGTTGCACAGCTGATACAGAAAAGGAAGAAAAGGAAAGGAAGGGGACAAGACGTTGTGTGGCACACTGTGGAAACCAAGCGAGGGAGCGTCCTCCTCCTTCTCCTCCTCCAAAGATTGCTCCCTCCCTATAGAATGGAGCACGGCCCTTTGCCAAAGGAGGCCCGTAGCGGGGTGCCGACAGACCGACTCTATCGGCGATCGAAATCTAGCTGATTAAGTCGGCCCCTCCCTCTCATATTTTCTACCTCCCGTTCATCTCCGCCATTCCTTCCCATTCTCGTTTCTTAATGTCCTTCTCTCCCTCCTAAATTCCCTCCGTTTTCTACTGTTTGTTCTTCCTGCTTCCCTTCTTCAATCCCCTTTCTACCTTCCTCTCCTTCCTTTTCTCCCTCCCAGTTCCTCCTTCCTCTCCTCTTTTCCCGTTCTTCCTGCCTTCATCCCAGACACTCTTTCAGCCTAATGATAACTCAGCCCTCCCTTCCCTGTTCCAACTTTGCAGCCCAGTAATTACTCTTAGGCTCCGTCCTTTGCCCTCTTATGATTATATGTCCTCCGGGCCGTGGTTAGGCGTAGTTAAGGCATATCAAGACCTGACAGATACGAAACAATACTCAGATTTGGTCTAACTACTATTTATACTACTACTACTACTACTACTACTACTACTACTACTACTACTACTACTACTACTACTACTACTACAACTACTAGTACTACTACTTCTACTATATTGTTGAATATATATATATATATATATATATATATATATATATATATATATATATATATATATATATATATATATATATATATATATATACATGTATATATATGCAGGAGGAGGTAGGAAGACACCTAACGAACGGGCTTGAGCTACTCCCGGTGAGGATATATGGGAAGCGAGGAGGGTGCTGAAGCCCTTCAAAGACCCTTCCCATGTCCTCACTAACCGTTTCCCTATTGTCTCATCAACACCAGAGAGCAGTTCAGCATGCTCTCTAAAGGCAGTTCCTCTCTCTTTCTACACCACACTACATTCACACAACACACACACATTTTCCCAAAATTCAAAATTCAAAATGGCGAAAAATTACAGAGCCTCGAGTCTCGCCTGGGGGAACATAAATTCCCCCAGGGAGGACTCCCCTTCTGGCTGCCGACTTGAAAGGTGTCCTAATAACTCCTCGAACCTCCTCCTTATCAATTTCTGCAACATTCGCGGTCTTCGCTCTAATTTTCATAATGTGGAATACCATCTCTCCTCCTCTAAACCTCACCTTCTCTTCCTCACCGAAACATAGGTTTCTGAGGCTACTGACAGCAACCTCTACTCTGTTCCCTCCTACTTTCTTTATACTAAATTTCAATCCATTGCTGGATGTTGCGACTACTTTCTAAACGACATCACTTGCTCTAGTGCCATCTAAATTGACTCTTCAGAATTTTCTACCATCTGGCTAAGACTTTATTGTCATTCTATTACTAAATACATCTGTGCTGCTTATCTCTCACCTAACTCTACTAACTATGTAAAATTCATTGACTATTTGAACTCTAAGGTGGAACACATCTTGACTCACTCTCCCTTCGCTGAAATCTCCATCTTAGGAGATTTCAATGTTCACCACCAGCTTTGGCTTTCATCCTCCTTTACTGACCAGCCTGGTGAACAAGCCTTCAACTTTGCTCTCCTCAACGACCTAGAGCAGTTGCTTCAGCACCCTACTCGTATTCCCGACCGTCTTGGAGACAGGCCCAACATTCTAGACCTCTTCCTTATCTCTAATCCTTCTGCTTACTCTGTCAAACTGTTCTCTCCGTTGGGCTCCTCCGATCATAACCTTATTTCTGTATCCTGTCTTATCGCTCCTGTACATCATCTAGACCCACCGAGGAGGCGATGCTTTTGGCATTTTGCCTCAGCTCGATGGGACGACCTGAGGATGTACTTTTGCGATTTCCCGTGGAATGATTACTGCTTCCAGAAGAGAGACCCCTCTGTGTGTGCCCAGTGCATCACAGAGGTGATTGTCTCTGGAATGGAGGCATACATTCCACGTTCTTTCTCTACTCCTCATGCTAAAAAGCCTTGGTTTAACCATGCTTGTTCTCGTGCTATTAATGATAGAGAGGCAGCTCACAAAAGGTTCCAGAGCTTTCGAACACCCGCTAACTTTGACCTTTACATTTCAGCCCGGAATCGTGCCAAATCTATTCTCCGACTTACCAAAACTTCTTTTATCAATAGAAAATGTCAACATCTTGCTTCTTCTAATTCTTCCCGTGACTTCTGGCATCTAGCAAAAAATATCTCCTCCAATTTCACTTCTTCCTCTTTCCCTCCTCTCCTCAACCCTGACGGCAGCACTGCCGCCTCATCTGTCTCTAAGGCTGAACTCTTCGCTCAAACTTTCTGTAAGAACTCCACCCTGGACGACTCTGGGCATATTGCTCCTACTCATCCCCCCTCTGACTCCTTTATGCCTGTTATTAAAATTCTTCCAAATGATGTTTTCTATCCCCTCTCTGGCCTCAACTCTCAGAAGGCTTATGGACCTGATGGAGTGCCTCCTATTGTCCTTAAAAACTGTGCTTCCGTGCTGACACCCTGCCTGGTCAAACTCTTTCGCCTCTGCCTGTCAACATCTACCTTTCCTTCTTGCTGGAAGTATGCCTTTGTACAGCCTGTGCCTCAGAAGGGTGACAGTTCCAATCCCTCAAACTACCGCCCTATAGATTTACTTTCCTGTCTATCTAAAGCTTTTGAATCAATCCTTAACCGGAAGATTCAAAAGCACCTTTCCACTTCTGACCTTCTATCTGATCGCCAGTATGGGTTCCCCAAGGGGCGTTCTACTGGTGATCTCCTTGCCTTCCTAACTGACTCTTGGTCATCCTCTCTTAGCCGTTTCGGTGAAACCTTTGCTATTGCGCTGGACATATCAAAAGCTTTTGATAGGGTCTGGCACAAGTCTTTGCTTTCCAAACTACTCTCCTACGGTTTCTATCCTTCTCTCTGTACCCCTATCTCCAGTTTCCTTTCTGACCGTTCTATATCTGCTATGGTGGACGGTCACTGTTCTTCCCCTAAACCTATTAGCAGTGGTGTCCCACAGGGTTCTGTCCTATCTCCCACTCTCTTTCTGTTGTTCATTGATGATCTTCTTTCCAAAATGAACTGTAATATCCATTCTTACGCCAATGACTCCACTCTGCATTACTCAACTTCTTTTAATAGAAGACCCACTCCACAGGAACTTAACGATTCAAGGCTGGAGGCAACAGAACGCTTACCCTCAGACCTTACTATTATTTCCGATTGGGGCAAGAAGAACCTGGTGTCCTTCAATGCCTCAAAAACACAGTTTCTCCACCTATCCACTCGACACAATCTTCCAAACAACTATCCCCTATTCTTCGACAACACTCAGCTATCACCTTCTTCAACAATAAACATTCTCGGTCTATCCTTAACTCAAAATCTCAACTGGAAACTTCATATCTCATCTCTTACTAAATCAGCTTCCTCAAGGCTCTGGCTGCTGACCCACCAGCAAACGTCTCATTCTGGAAAACTTGCTGTAGTGACACTGATGTGGACAAGTTATCTTGTTGCGCCAGAAATTTACAAAACACCGCCGCGGTGGAAGGCCGCGACGTGCGGGTGAATCACCCAAGGAAGGGGACGCCGAAAGCCGCGGCACCGTCACGGGGCACCGGGGACGTGGTGGAGCTGAGGAAGGAGTTATGTCCGCAGCGAAAGCCGCTTACCACCACGGCCAAGGCCAAGGGCAAAGGTCAGGACACAGACGACTCGGATCACGGCGCCGCCAAGGAAAGCTGAGCACGTCAAGGCAGGCCCGGAAAGACCGCGGAGGACAATTAACGGAATGTGATTCAAACGAGATGAAGAAAAAAAGTTCAATGTTGGAGAATTCGTGAATGTGGACAGCACCACACCCGTGCTCGGCAACACTCAAGTCCTACACAGTCAGCTGATATGTCATTGTAAGAGTTGTTTGTGTTACATCATAAACGCCTGTGCCTGATGTTTTTTGCTGTGGCCTTGCATGGCCCTACCGGACTCGTGGATTACTTGTGTTATGTTCCCAGTAATTTTATCTTCACATTCTTTTCTATCAGTTGCGCTTTCTTTACATTACAAATAAGTATTACTTCCTTTACATGAAACATGATATTGCGAACAATATGTTTTATTTACCGTAACGGTGTTCGAAACCATTCAAGTTCGACTCTGTGTGCTAACTGTGTAATAAATGTTTGGAAAATTGAGGACAACCTGTTGTTCCCAAATTTAAGTAACTGTGATGAAAAGGAGCAGCTGACTCGGCAAAGGAGCACATCTTTGAGCCACTGGCGAGTTGGAGGTGACAGCAAGGTGTGTAGCACATCATAGGGCGTACCCGGCACTAAGAAAGTAACGGCCAGCTACCGTAGAAGAGGACTGGAGACCCTTACTACGTATCATCCAAGAATAACCATGATAAGTCGCCAAAATGAAATGATCACCAACGGCGTAAATGAGGACTCTTCTCAGGTAAATGAGGAAGTCGTCTCGCCCGGTCGGAACTCTCGTGGGCAGCAGGCGGGATCCGTCCGTCATCGGGAGTCTGTCTGCAAACCCAAAGAATTCAAAATTGGAACGTGGAATGTGCGAACATTGCACCAAGCTGGAAAACTCGATAATTTGATGAAGGAAATGAAGAGATTGCAGACGGATGTGATGGGTGTCGGTGAGGTTCGTTGGCCTGGGGCCGGAGAATTTAAAAGGGATGACGGAGTACTTGTATACTCAGGAGGACAGAGAGCTGAAAGGGGTGTGGGAATAGCTATGAATACGAGAACATCAAGGTCATTAAGAGGATACTGGGCAGTCTCAGACAGAATAATCGTGGTTGAACTGGAGAGCAAGCCTTTCAATGTGAAACTGATACAAATTTATGCCCCAACAGCGGATAGTGATGAGGAAGAGCTGGAGGGGTTCTACGAAGACTTGGACAGAATGATGACGCAATGCAAACAGCATGAAGTCAACATTGTAATGGGTGACTTAAATGCCAAGGTGGAGAGGAGGAGAGGGAGCCGTGCTTGGACCATACGGATTGGGAGACAGAAATGAGCGAGGAGACAGATTCATAGAGTGGTGTGAGCAACACAATCAGATAATTGCAAATACTTGGTACAGACATCACCCAAGACATTTGTGGACTTGGAGATCACCAGGAGATAGAACGCGCAACCAAATTGACTACATCACAATAAACTCAAGGTTTAAAAGAGCAGTCACGCAAATAAGAACATACCCTGGTGCTGATTGTGATAGCGATCAGAACCCAGTAATAGCCACCATCAAAGTTAAACTTAAAATTCCAGGAAAAGCTAATGTGAAACAGAGAAGAGATTTGAAGATACTGAAAGATCCACAAGTTAAAGAAATGTATAGAATTGAAGTTAGAAATAAGTATGATATGAAGCATTACAGGATGACATGGACAATGGACCGGAGAGATTGTGGCAAAACATCCAGGAGGCTATTGCGGAAGGAAACAGCAAACATGTCCCAAATGTCAGAAATGTCAAGAAAAAGCCGTGGATGACCCAGACAATTCTGGATAAAATGGAAGAAAGGAGGATGAATAAGAATAATGATATTGAATACAACAGATTGAATAGGGAAGTCAAGAAACTCTGCAACAAAGCCAAGGAAGAATGGACTAATACCCAGTGTAAGGAGTTGGAAGACCTCGGAAGGCGTGACCAACAAAGAATGTATGAGAAGATCAAGGAACTGACAGGCAAACGACAAAGTCAGAGAGGTACAGCACTAACAGCAGAAGATGGAACTGTATTAATGGATATAGAGTCTATTAAAGAGAGATGGAAACAATATGTGGAGGATCTGTTTGAAGATGAGAGACCTGATTTAGAGGAGGATGACGCAATAGAACCCAGCATTCCGATAATCCGACAGGAAGTAGAAAATGCTATAAGACAAATGAAGCGTGGCAAAGCCGTGGGGACGATGGAGTGGCGGTGGAGATGCTGGAGGCCTTGGGGAATTCGGGGTGGACGTATTGGACAGCTTAGCAAATAAAATTTATGACAGGGAAGAGATTGTGGATCAAATGACGAAATCTACCTTTATTACAATCCCAAAAGTACTTGGAACATCAGAGTGTAGCAAGTTCAGAACAATTAGCATCATGAACCAGATATGCAAAATTGTTCTACGAGTAGTACTGGCAAGGATAAGAGGTAAAATAAGAGGAGAGGTAGCAGAAGAACAATACGGATTTGTGGCCGGGAAAGGCACAAGAAATGCGATATTTGTACTGCGAAACTTAGTGGAAAGAGCAATTGAGAAAAAGAAGGACGTATTTGCATGTTTTATAGATTATGAAAAAGCATTCGACAAGATAAAACATGAGGAATTGATCAACATTTTAAGCATAAGTGGCATTGACAAAAAGGATATTAACATCATCAAGAAGCTATACTGGAACCAAAAAGCAGTAATAAAGGTAGGAACCGACGAAACTGACAGCATTAAGATCAAGAGAGGTGTACGACAGGGATGCGTGATGTCGCCTGATCTCTTTTCCATCTACAGCGAAATTATAATGAGAGAAATAGACAAATGTGAAGGAATAAGTATAGGAGGAAGAAACATCACAAATATACGATACGCTGACGACACAGTGCTTTTGGCCGATTCAGAAGAAAGATTACAATATCTTTTAAATATATTGGTACCGGCAAGTAGAGAAAAAGGACTGCTTATTAACATCAAGAAAACGGAAACCATGGTCTTTTCAAAGAAAGCAGAACGGCCGAGAATAAACATCAGGATTAATGGAGACGTTATTAAACAAGTTGATTCATTTAATTATCTGGGAAGTACTTTGAGTGCAGATGGCAGGTCGGAGAAGGAAATCAAGAGAAGAATTGCTATAGCAAAAACAAGTTTCTGGAACATGAAGAATATTTTAACAAACAGGAAATTGAGTATATCAACCAGGAAACGTGCTATAAAATGTTATGTCTGGTCAACATTGTTATATGGAGGTGAGACATGGACGATCAGTAGGAGCATGGAAAAGAGATTGGAGGCTATGGAGATGTGGTTGTGGAGAAGAATGTTGAAGGTTTCGTGGACGGAAAGGAAGACAAATGTCGAAATCTTACGTATGGCAGGAGAACAGCGAAGGTTGATGAGTGAAATAAGGGGAAGACAGCTGCAATTTGTAGGGCATGTAATGAGAAGAGACGAACTTGAGAACACTGTTCTGACCGGCATGGTGGAAGGCACTAGAGACAGAGGACGACAAAGAGAGAAATACCTGGATTGGATGAGAAAACATCTACAGGCAGGAATGAACATCGCGCAAGTCCTGCAGAGAACGCGAGATAGAGAGATGTGGCGTGTCATGGTTGCCGACGTCCTGCAGGATATGGCACACCGGTAAGGTAAGGTGATGAAAATATTTACCGGGAGAGATCATTAACAGACCTGTGTGAGAAATGCTGCACACGAAACAACAACATAAACAACTTCACCAGGAAGAAGCGACAATCTATCTTGTAAAAAATGAATTCGGCAACAAACAAACAAAACAGTCACATACCACAAGAACAAAACAGAGAGGAAATAACACATAAACCAAGTCACAGAAAAATAAAAATAAACTCTCCTTCATACTTAACTAAAAACGAAAATAAATAAACAAACAAAAAAGAAAACTCAGAGGTAAAGATCCACCAACAACTCAACCCGGATCTAACGAGGCGGTCACGAGGTCCGTTATGGGGGGAGAGGGAAGAGGGTGGAGGGGGGCGTGTATTGAGGGAGAAGTGGTTGGAGACTGGTAATAGGGGGCTGTGGGGGGGTGGGGGCATTACCGGTTGGAGAGGAGGGGCAGGAAGGTGTGAGGAGACAGCGATAGGAGGAGGAGGAGGAATGTGGGTGGAGGACGTGGGGGGAAGGGTGGTAAAGTGGAGGGAAATTGAACAGAGGAAGGGAGGTGGAGATGGGTGGTTAGAGGAAAAAGAGAGGAGAGTGAAAGAGAATGTGGTGGAAGGGGAGGTGAGGTGGAGTGAAGGGGATTTAGGAGCAGAGAAGAACAAGAGGGATGTGGAGAGTGGTAGTGAGGGAAGAAAAGGAAGAAAAAAAGAGCAGGAGGAGGAGGAGGTAGAGGAAGAGGAGGAGCAGGAGGGGTAGCAGGGTCGGCCACTAATTCAATAAAGCAACACAATTCCTTTCTTTGGTTGCGGCATCGCAGGACAAAGGCCACCTCGGGCTGCTTAGCTTCTCTTTCTTTGATTTTTAGAGTGAGTTTTTTTTTACTTTTTTCAATTTAATTGTTTGACTTTTTCCTTTAATTTTACTTTTTATAGCTTTTACTTTATACTCTTACTTTTTCCTTCCTTTTTTAGTGACAGTTTTTTCCTTCCACAGACGATTCAAGTGATTCTACGTCATATTCATGATCGTTTATCTTTCAGCTATGTGTATACGAAAGTATTTTCTTTCGTCAATATCTACTGACCTTTTTCTTCTTTTCCTCCTATTTCCACTACTTATCTCACTTAATATTTATTTGTCTTTATATCTATTTGTCCTTACGGTTACTCTCTCTCTTACTATCTTCTTATACATTCACCCGTTTGACATTTCTACTCCTTTCTCGTAACTGTCATGTATCTAATGAAACCGCAGCATATGAGGCTTGACATGTTCCGTTCTACCATTTTTTTCTACATCCCCGCCTATAGCGCCGATAGGCTTTCTTCAGTTGTCAGATGGTCGGCCCAAGCCCGTCATGGCGCAGGCAATTTTTATAGTGGCGCCAGTTATGCTTGGTTCATGCTGCCCCCCGGAACTCATTCTTGATTCACTGGACGGTTTCTTCTAGAGTCCGGGTTGATGGCTGGTCTTCTGGACAGCATGTGGGTAGTTTTACGGCACTCAGCGGCGACTGAAAAATCCCAGGTGGTAGCGTGGGGGATTCGAACCGACGTTGTCCATGGCGTGGGGAATGTGAGCCCAGCACGTTTACCACTCAGCCACCGCCTACCGCAACTGTCTGTTCAAACATTTCATCTTTTTTGCAGTGTCCTTTTCCTTCTCTTTCATCAGCTTTCCTTGGGTCTCTTTCCTCTGTCGACTCACTTCCTCTAGAGGTGCCCATTGCCAGCATTTTCACCTGTACCACCTTAAACTGAAATTTTTTTTTTACATGTCATTTCAACTATTTCCAAAGGATGCTGCTGAACCGTGATAGGTTGCAGATTTTGTCATGTAAATTATCTGCTGTTCGGTGCGTCAGTCACACTTTGGTGCAGCACCAAAAAACTACAGCCGACCTTTTCGGTCGTATGGCGGACGGAGACACATGACGGTCTCACGCGCGACCATGTGCGACCTCCCACAAATTGCAGGTCGCCGATTGTCGTTGTTAGGTCGTAAGTGTGGTTTTATCTTTCGTATTCGAGCCTGTACACCTGTCTAATTAAACACCTGCATCTCAGAGACGGATGGAGTGGCGTTAATAGGACAAAGGGATGTAAAAGGTGTGTGTGTGTGTGTGTGTGTGTGTGTGTGTGTGTGTGTGTGTGTGTGTGTGTGTGTGTGTGTGTGTGTGTGTGTGTGTGTGTGTGTGTGTGTGTGTGTGTGTGTGTGTGTGTGTGTGTGTGTGTGTGTGTGTGTGTGTGTGTGTGTGTGTGTGTGTGTGTGTGTGTGTGTGTGTGTGTGTGTGTGTGTGTGTGTGTGTGTGTGTGTGTGTGTGTGTGTGTGTGTGTGTGTGTGTGTGTGTGTGTGTGTGTGTGTGTGTGTGTGTGTGTGTGTGTGTGTGTGTGTGTGTGTGTGTGTGTGTGTGTGTGTGTGTGTGTGTGTGTGTGTGTGTGTGTGTGTGTGTGTGTGTGTGTGTGTGTGTGTGTGTGTGTGTGTGTGTGTGTGTGTGTGTGTGTGTGTGTGTGTGTGTGTGTGTGTGTGTGTGTGTGTGTGTGTGTGTGTGTGTGTGTGTGTGTGTGTGTGTGTGTGTGTGTGTGTGTGTGTGTGTGTGTGTGTGTGTGTGTGTGTGTGTGTGTGTGTGTGTGTGTGTGTGTGTGTGTGTGTGTGTGTGTGTGTGTGTGTGTGTGTGTGTGTGTGTGTGTGTGTGTGTGTGTGTGTGTGTTTACATTTTATATAACATTCATTAAACGTTGTATTGACTGCAGCGGCACTCTCTCTCTCTCTCTCTCTCTCTCTCTCTCTCTCTCTCTCTCTCTCTCTCTCTCTCTCTCTCTCTCTCTCTCTCTCTCTCTCTCTCTCTCTCGAACACAACATACACTTTCATTGTACAAATCAACTGGTGGGTCGTGGCAGCACACACACACACACACACACACACACACACACACACACACACACACACACACACACACACACACACACACACACACACACACACACACACACACACACACACACACACACACACACACACACACACACACACACACACACACACACACACACACACACACACGCACACGCGCTAAATGGCTGAGCCCGATAATAATTTGGGTCTTGTGGATGATTCCGCAGTAACAGTGTGTGTATCCTGACCGCAGGGGGGGGGGGGGAGAGAGGAAGAGGATGGTGATGATGATGATGATGATAAGGAGGAGGAGGAGGAGGAGGAGGAGGAGGAGGAGGAAAGGGGGAGGAGGAGGTTAATAGGAGACAAGCAGAAGGAAACTGGTCGGACTGAGATTGCTAAGGATTCCTAAAGAAAGGTACGTAATTAATATCATAGTGATGTAAATTTGGGGAGGCAGTGGCTGAGTGGACAGCGTGATGGCGCAGCATCTAGGACGACGCGAGTTCGCGCCCCGCCCGGAGCCACAACCTGGGATTTTCCAGTCACCGCCGAGTGGCCTAAGACTACTGACTACTCTTTAATAACACCGACATACATGAATCAAATTCGCACAAATTAATGAGGACAAAATTTAACCCAGGAGGGAAGGGAGGAAGAAAGGAAGGAAAGGAGGGAAAAAGATAGGAAGAACGGAAAACATGAAGGGGGGGCGAGATGATAACATTGGAGCTGATATATGGGAAGAAGAAGGAGAAAGAGGGGAAGGAGGAAGGGAAGGGAAGGAGAGGGGAGGGGAGCTGAGGGTTTATAGACAAAGAAGAGGAACCTTAAACCGATTACCTTTTCATCTGCTAAGAGGCGGAGTGAGAGGATGCGTCTGATACTGCTGTGTGTGATGAGGCGATTTAGCCGGTGTGTGTGTGTGTGTGTGTGTGTGTGTGGGTGGGTGGGTGTGGGTGTGTAGGTGTGGGTGTGTTTAGGGAATGGAATGTAGGGAATGGAATGTAGGGAGAGGAGGAGGAGGAGGAGGAGGAGGAGGAGGAGGAGGAGGAGAAGGAGGAGAAAAACTAACCTACTTCACCGTTCGTCAGGGGAGTAGAATCAAGTTAGTCGTGGGCGTGACCTTGACGGTGGGAAGAAAATCTTTTTTATTTTTTTTACAGCAGAGGAGTCAGCTCAAGGGCACAAAAGAAGGTAACAAGTGTTAAAAAAAAAGCCCAATACTCACTGCTCCCAAAAGAGTTAGAGGAGCGGCAGAAAGATAGATCAATATAAGAACATAAGAACATAAAAACATAAGAACGCAGGAGTCTACAAGAGGCCGGTAGGCCTGTACGAGGCAGCTCCTTTGACCCTAAGCTCCCGTGTATCTAACCCCACCTAATATCGCTGTCCATGAATTTATCTAGTCTATTTTTTAATGTGACAATTGTATTGGCACTCACCACATGACTGCTAAGCCTATTCCACTCATCCACCACCCTGTTAGTAAACCAATTTTTGCCTATGTCCCTGTTGAATCTGAATTTATCCAGTTTAAACCCGTTACTTCGTGTCCTACCCGGTTCTCTTACCAACAAAACCTTATGAATGTCTCCCTTATTAAAGCCCTTCATCCATTTATAAACCTCGATCATGTCTCCACGCACCCTTCGCCTTTCTAGAGAATGCAAGTTTAACTGTTTGAGTCTTTCCTCGTATGGCAAGTTTCTCAACCCCTGAATCATCTTAGTCATCCTCCTCTGCACCGATTCTAACATTTTGATATCCATTCTATAGTAAGGTGACCAGAACTGAACCGCATAGTCAAGATGAGGTCTAACTAATGCTAAATATAGTTTGAGGAAGACTTCGGGGCTTCTGTTGCTTACGCTCTTTGAAATAAATCCCAGTACCCTATTAGCTCGATTTCTAGCTTGAATGCATTGTGCCCTTCGACGGAGATCAGAGCTCACTAAGACCCCTAAATCCTTCTCGCACCCAGACCTGCTTATGAGAGTGTCATTTAAGCAATAGTTATGTGAGGGTTGTTCCTACCTACACTCAGAATACTGCACTTTCCTACATTGAACTCCATCTGCCATATATCCGCCCAGTCATACAATCTGTTGAGTTCACCTTGAGAATACTAGCGTCCTGATCCGACTCAATTACTCTACCGATCTTGGTATCATCTGCAAATTTACTAACATCACTACTAATTCCTGTATCTAAGTCATTGATATAAATAATAAACAAAAGTGGACCTAATACCGAACCTTGTGGGACCTCACTCGTAACACATCCCCAGTCAGATCTTTTACCATTGATTTGCACTCTTTGCTTCCTATTGCTAAGCCACGCCTTGACCCAGTTCAAAACTTTACCCTCTACTCCGTGAGCCTGTAATTTAAGCAACAGTCGATGGTGAGGAACTTTGTCAAACGCTTTACTAAAATCGAGATAGATTACATCATAATTTTCATCTCTGTCAACCGCCTCAAATACTTTATTGTAGAAGGACAAGAGATTGGTGAGGCATGACCTACCTTTTGTGAACCCATGCTGCGAGTCGTGAATTAAGCTATGTTTCTCTAAATGCTCCCGAATGTTCCTGGCTATCATGGACTCCAGCATCTTGCCTATAACCGATGTTAAGCTAATTGGGCGATAGTTTGAAGCAACCGACCTGTCCCCCTTTTTAAAAATCGGCGTCACATTAGCTACTTTCCATAGGCTCGGCACATAGCCAGTATTTACCGACATCTTAAGGATGTCGGTTAGTGGGTCACTGAGTACATCACCTAATTCCTTTAATACCCTCGGAAATATCCCGTCAGGACCTGGCGGCTTGTTCTTCTTAAGCTTATCTATCTCATCCTGAACTACTTGCCTGGTAATGATTATATCCCTCAATTTATCGCCATCCCCGCCCTCGTACACCTGAACTCTTTCCGGTATAGTCGTTCGATCCTCCTGTGTGAATACTGAAACGAAGTAGTCGTTCAACAATGTGCTCATATTTTCGTAATTTTCTACTAGCTCCCCTGTGTTTGTTTTCAGTGGTCCAATTTTCTCCCGTGTTTTTGTTCTATACATCTGAAAGAAGCCCTTAGGATTACTTTTCGCCTCATTTGCTACTTTGATCTCATAGTTCCTTTTTGCTATCCTGGTGTTTTCTTAACTAATCTAGATAGTTAATCTATCGGGAGGAGAGGTGTCCTGATACCCTCCTCTTGAAAGAGTTCAAGTCGTAGGCAGGAGGAAATACAGATGAAGGAAAATTGTTCCAGAGTTTACTAGCGAGAGAGATGAAAGAGTGAAGATGCTCGTTAAATCCTGCGTAAAGGATTTGGACAGTAAAGGGATGAGCTTGAGTAGAAAGTCGTGTGTGGCGGGGCGGCGGGAGGGGGGGAGGCATGGAGTTAGCAAGTTCGGAAGAGCAGTCAGCGTGAAAATATCGATAGAAGATAGAAAGAGAGGCAGCATGGCGGCGAAATTTAAGAGGTAGAAGACTATTAGTATGAGGAGGAGAGCTGATGAGACGAAGACCCCCCCACACATGAAATGCATACTCCATATGAGGGCGGACAAGGCCCTGTAAATGGATAGCAACTGTGCGGGGGAGAAGAACTGGCAGAGACGGTACAGAACGCCCAGCCTCGAGGAAGCTGATTTAGTAAGAGAAGAGATATGAAGTTTCCAGTTGAGATTTTGAGTTAAGGATAGACCGAGGATGTTCAGTGTTGAAGAAGGTGATAGCTGGGTGTTGTCAAAGATTAGGGGATAGTTGTTTGGAAGATTGTGTCGAGTGGATAGGTGGAGAAACTGTGTTTTTGAGGCACTGAAGGACACCAAGTTCTTTTTGCCCCAATCGGAAATAATAGTAAGGTCTGAGGCTAAGCGTTCTGTAGCCTCCAGCCTGGAATAGTTTAGTTCCTGTTGGGTGGGTCTTCTATTAAAAGAAGTTGAATAATGCAGAGTAGAGTCATCGGAGTAAGAATGGATAGGCCAGTTTGTTTTGCAAAGAAGATCATCAATGAACAACAGAAAGAGAGGGGGATATATGACAGAACCCTACGGAACACCACTATTAATAGGTTTACGGGAAGAACAGTGACCGTCTACCACAGCAGAAATAGAACGGTCAGAGAGGAAACTGGAGATAAAGATACAGAGAGAAGAATAGAAACCGTAGGAGGGTATTTTGGAAAGCAAAGATTTGTGCCAGACCCTGTCAAAGGCTTTTGATATGTCCAGCGCAATAGCAAAGGTTCCACCGAAACGGCTAAGAGAGGATGACCAAGAATCAGTTAGGAAGGCAAGGAGATCGCCAGTAGAACGCACCTTGGGGAACCCATACTGGCGATCAGATAGAAGGTCAGAAATGGAAAGATGCTCTTGCATCTTCCGGTTAAGGATAGATTCAAAAGATTTAGATAGACAAGAAAGCAAAGCTATAGGACGGTAGTTTGAGGGATTGGAACGGTCACCCTTCTTAGGCACAGGCTGTATGAAGGCATACTTCCAGCAGGAAGGAAAGGTAGATGTTGACAGGCAGAGGCGAAAGAGTTTGACCAGGCAGTGTGACAGCACGGAGGCACAGTTTTAAGGACAATAGGAGGCACTCCATCAGGTCCATAAGCCTTCTGAGGATTGAGGCCATAGAGGGCATAGGAAATATCACTCTTAAGAATCTTAATAACAGGCATAAAGGAGTCAGAGGGTGGATGAGTATGAGGTATTAATATGCCCAGAATCGTCCAAAGTGGAGTTTTTAGAGAAAGTTTGAGAGAAGAGTTCAGCCTTAGAGATAGATGAGACAGCGGAGTTCCCGTCAGGACTAAGGAGAGGAGGGAAAGATGAAGAAGTGAACTTGGAGATGTTTTTGGCTAGATGCCAGAAGTGACGGGTATAATTAGAAAAAGCAATGCTTATGAGAACGTTCAAGTAAGGGGAAGAGATGCAAATTGTAATGGGTGAGTCTGTGGTAAAGAAAAAAAAAATCATATTACAGCACTTAAGAATATAAAATTAGGAATGAATGAACTGTGGAAAATGCGATAATTCCAACATGTAAGTTAGGGAAAGAATAGTTAGCAAAAGGAGCTACTGGCAAGAAAATGATGCTGGGAAAGGTTGTAGCTGTGGTGATGGAAATAAACAGCCTATTTCAGTGTCCGAGTTGGGTAAATAAATAATTCATCATCCCTATCACAACCACTGCCACATTCTTCAGTAAACACCCCTCGGGTATCCTCACCGTCTTCCTTTCAGCATCCTCACCACTGCTGCAATATTCACCCAACATTTATTCAAAACGAACATCACCATCACCTTCATTTCACACTATCACCACCATCTTAACTCACCACACTCATCCCTAGAGGCACTTTACGCCCACTGACTCCACCAACATCACCATCACCATTCACCATCAAAACTCATCCCCATTATCCTCCTCCTCCTCCTCCGTCACCGTTACCAAGCCTAACACAAAGCTAGACAGATGGAAAAGAGAAAAATTGATGGTGGCCGTCAACTCGGTCGAGAGACGGATTAAAAGATCAAATAAAATAAAACAATAAAAACTCCCCGCCGACGCAGTGGTCCGATATAAACACAATTAGAATGAAAAAAAGTATAATGCTCGTGTTTAATACAAGCGTTGTAAAAAAAAAGTGTTTAGTCTCTTAATTCTCTCCCTCTCCCTCCTCTTCCTCCTGCGCCTCGTTACGTCAGGCAGGTGTGTGTGCTGAGGGGAAGGTGGTAATATTTCTTTACTCTTACTTTCTCCTCTTGGTATCCTCTTCCTCTTACTTCATTTTCATCTTATTTCCTTTAATTCTACTTTCCTTTTCTTCCTTTTCCTCTTACTGTCTGTTCCCTTTTACATTATTTTCCTCATACTTTCTTTTCCACTAAATTTCCATTTTCTCTTACTTCCTCCCCCTCTTACTTTCTTTCCCCTGTTAGTCCTTTTCCTCCTGTTTTCTTTTCCTCTTATTTTCCTTTCCCTCTCACTACATTCATCATCTTTTTCCATCTTTTTCTTTACTGTTTGTTCCTCTTCACGTTTTCTTCACTATCTCTCTTCCATCTGTCTTCTTTCCCTCTTCCTTCCTCGTCCGCATCCTCCGCGCGCCTCCTCGCCGCCTCTCAGCCTCCACACCTCCTCTGTAATGGCCTGAGCACGAGGCGACCCAAGGCATCCTCGGCTCCTCTTTTATCTCAACTACTTCATCTTTCCTTTTAGCTTTTTCTCTCCCCTCATTTTTTTTCTTTCCTTTCATCTACCGGTTTCTGTAATAACTGAAGACATCCAGCTTTGTTATCTTTTTTTACGGATTTTTTCTTTTCGTGTTAGGCGACACCTTCTACTATTCCTTTCCTCTAATCCTTTCTCATTTAGCATATTTTCCACAAGGTCTCCATAGGTTTTATTTGTATCTGTAGTAATGAGAGACAGCCAAGAATATTTGTTATTTATCTTCTTCCAGTCCAAAGGTATTTTTTATCTTTTTTCATCCCTTCTCTTTCACTTTTTTATAGTATAATCTATTTTCAGATTTCTTTCTCCTTTTACTCGCTTCTTCAGTCACCAAAAAGTCACTCCTTTTTTTCTACGGTATTATTTTTAAATCCATTAATTTCCCAGTCTTCAAACTATTATTCTATCGCTTTTCCAGACCCCTAATTATATCCTTTCAAATAATTTATATTACGTTTCTTCTCCATTTACGACAAGGAATACATAATTGAAGTTAACTAATATCTTCCAAAAAACCCTCATTTGATTTCCTCTCTGACTGTGGAGGTAAATATTTACGTTCTCATATTTTCACCACATGGATTTCTTACCATGAATACTAACCTCAAAATATGAACGTAGCTTCCTAAGAGTTTTAGCTCAGAACTAAAAATACGTTGATCGGTAAATACACAAAGAAACATGAAACATCAGACGAACGCACACGATACATATACTGAAGTACACATGACACTGATAACAAGACGTACATAAAATAGATTAATAAAACGTTATAAATAGACAAAAGGAAGGTAAAGTTGGGGGCATACGCTGTAGCAGCGCGTGGCCTCGGTGCTCATCTCCGTAACATTGGCCTTTTAGCCTGTGGTGGGAGGAAGCCCATTACCCCGGGACACAGGGCCAGTGTGACATCCGGGTTACCACATTTTACCTTCCCCAGGTTTCCCCAGGAACCCATTTATCGACCAGCCCGAAAGGGAGGATGAACTGCTGGGTGAGCTGCACGCCGATTGCCCGGGCCGGGATTCGAACCCGGGCCCGCGGAGTAGAAGCCAGGCACGTTAACCACTAGACCACGGAGGCGCATAATAGACAAAATAGACAAAGATATGCATATTATATAATTAAATGAAATACATACATGTAACAGAAAATATCATTTTATAGAAGATATACCGAAATAACATGCAAAAGACAAACATACACATAACATACAAAGATAAAACACATTCCTACAGATGAAAAAAAAAAAAAACGGGCAGATACTTGGCTAAACACACAAGTAAAGCAACAGGTAAACAGGTTAACTATCAGCAGAGGAGGATGAAAACCCAGCAAAAGGCGAGCAAGGAGGAAGAGAAGGGAAAAGGAAGGGGTGAAGAGAGGGGAAAGGGAGAGGGTAAAAGGGAAAAGGTGGGGAAAAGGAGGGAGCGGGGAAAGCAGGTAGGAGGCGGAGAAAAAAAGGAAGGAAGGAAAGGACCAATGGGAGGAAGAAGGGTGAGAACGCAGTTTTGAAATAAGCATAACGTGAGGAACTTTATCAAACGCTTCGGGCGTCCCAACATGTATAAACATCGTTGAAAAAGGTTAATAGTTTGGTAAGGCAAGACCGATTACTACGAAATCCATGCTTACTATCAGTTATCAAATCATTTGTTTCAAGGAAAGTGATCATTTTATCCCTGATTATTTTTTCGAATAGTTTAATTAGGACAGACGTAAGGCTGATGGGACGATAATTACTGGCTTGTTTTTTTATCTCCTTTTTTAAAGATCGGGGAGGAGGAGGAGGAGGAAACATGGGAACATGGAAATGCAGGCAACATAAAGCCTATTAGCTCATTACGAGGTCGCCCGCTTTGGTGATTTAATCTGCTCGACAGCCACTTGGGGCTTGAGGAGCAGATGAAAGCACATCGATGTTGAGGAGCAGATGAAAGCACCTCGATGTTGAGGAGCAGATGAAAGCACCTCGATGTTGAGGAGCAAATGAAAGCACCTCGATATTGAGTTTATTCCCGACGCAGCGAAATGACGGTCGATTATATATTTGAAGGAGTTGATGGTATTTGCATTAACTACTTCTGAGGGAAGATTGTTCCAGTGGCGGACGACTCGGTTTGAATAGAAACTCCTTTCAGTGTCTGTGATACATCGACTCGACTGAATGGGTAAACCGTTATTTCTAGTTCTTGAGTTGGCTTGCAGTTCAAAGAATTTGGAGTAATCGACATTATTTATTTTTTTCAAGTACTTGAAGACTTGAATCTTATCCCCTCTTAGGCGCCTTTTCTTCAATGTAAAGAGATTGAGTCGCTTGAGTCCTTCCTCGTACGGTTGGGCCATTAAGGTTGGAATCATTTTCGTGGCGCGTCGTTGAATCCTTTCCAGTAAATCAATGTCCTTACAGTAATTAGGAGGACAGAACTGTACTGCATACTCGAGGTGCGGTCTTACCATGGAATTATACAAGGATAGCATCACGTCTGGCGTTTTACACTCGAAGCTCCTCGCTATGAACCCGAGCATAGTGTTGGCTTTGTTGTATGCTTTTTTACAGTGATTCGCGTTTTCAGGTCACTGTTGATAGTGACTCAAGATCTTTTTCCTCCTGCATCGCCTGCAGAGGTCTCCCATTCATGATGTAAGTGTGGTTATTATTTCTGGACCCAATGTGCATGACTTTGCATTTGTCAACATTAAAGGACATTTGCCATTTTTCCGACCATTCGATAGTGTGATTGAGGTCTTTCTAAATGATTTCGCAGTCGGTCTTTTTGAGGGCCTTTCCACCCACGTTGGTGTCATCAGCAAATCTCGATATTGTGCATTTCAGACCTGATTCGAGGTCATTGATATATATATATATATATATATATATATATATATATATATATATATATATATATATATATATATATATATATATATATATATATATATATATATATATATATATATATATATATGATAAAGAGAAAGGGTTCCAACACTGACCCTTGAGGCACTCCACTAGTGACTGGAAGCCAATCGGAAGGCTGTCCGTTGAGTAGTACTCGTTGTTTTCTGCCGGTGAGCCAATCTCTTATCCACGCGATCAGATTGGCTCCAATGCCCGCCAAGTGCAGTTTCTTAAAGAGTCCCTCGTGCGGTACCTTGTCGAAGGCTTTCTGAAGGTCCAGGTATATAACATCACTGGGGATGTGGGCATCCCAGTTCTTATATATACCTTGGAAGAAGTCTAATAAATTCGTTAGGCAGGAGCGCTTGTTTCTGAAGCCATGCTGGGTGTCGGAGATTACATTATTGTCTTCTAGAAACTTAACAAGTTTGTCTCTAATAATCTTTTCAAGTATTTTTCCTGCCACTGATGTCAAACTTTTGGGCCTGTAGTTTAATGCAACGCTTTTGTCTCCTATTTGATAAACGGTGTCACGTTTGCAATCTTTTAGTCTTCCGGGACCTTGTTCAATTGAACTGATCGGTTGAATAAATTAGTGAGTGGCTGAAGTATTTGTTGTTTAAGCTCTTTTAATAACCGTGGGGACATAATGTCGGGTCCCGGTGACTTGTTCGTGTCGAGTTTGTCCAAATACTTTTTCACTTCTTGGTCGAATATTGAGTCAATTTTCAGGGGCGTGATCCCTCTTAGGCGGGTCAGGGCCCTGGGGAATGGTTTTGATGTCCTCGACTGTGAATACGGAAACGAAGTTACTGTTGAGGATTCTGGCCATCTGTTTACTGTCCTGATTTACAGATCCAGTCTCGTCTGTCAGGGGACCATTATTGGATTTTACTTTCTTTTTCGATCTGATGTATGTGAAGAATTTTTTGGAGTTGGTCTTCATGTCGCGCGCTATTTGTTTTTCATAGCTGCGTTTACTACTCCGAATAAGGGTGCGACAAGCTCTGAGGCTGGTGTTGTACTGTGTACGGGCTTCGGCTGTGTCACTCTCTTTCATTAGGTTATAATTCCATTTTTTTTAAGATTATTGCCCTTTTTATTTCTCTGGTCATCCACGGTGGATCTACGGCACCATTTACTCGCCTGGGTTTCGTAGGCACTGTAGCCTTCTCTACCCTCAAAAGCTTATCTTCGAAGTCGTTCCACACGTTATCGATTGTATTGTCGGTGAGGTTAAGTTAGTCCCAGGTTGCAGGGGGAAGCAGCTCACGGGCTAGGTAGAAATTTGCTTTTTTGTAGTTTGGTATCACTGACGGATTGCCTACGAGTTTGAGACTTATGTTGACATTAAAACGGATTAAGTGGTGATCGCAACAATTAATTTTCTCACCAACTTCACAGTCGCGATTGAGGTCGAGGTCACTTACTAGTACCAGATCCAGCAGATTGTTTTCTCTTGTCGGTTGAGTTACAACTTGAGTGAGGAGCGAATCCTCCACCATTTCTATAACCTGTTACCCTCTTGATCTCCAGTCAATTGTCCCAAGTCAATGTTAGGGCAATTAAAGTCCCCAATTATTATTGCTTCTTTGCTTTGTGTTAGAGAGTGAAGCTCTTCGTACAGGGCAGTGTCGTCGGCAGCCTGTTTTTTTGAGGGCCTGTATACGGTCGCAAGTGTTAATTTCTAATTATTCGCGGTTATTTCCACATAAACGGAGGAGGATGAGGAGGAGAAAAAGAATCAGAGAGAAAAGATGGAATTGAAATGAAAAGTGAGTGGAGGGAAGAGTAAAACAAAGTAGAAAAGAGGAAAGAATGCAAGAAAAAGGAGAAAGAGGAAACTTGTGAGACTGCATAGTTTCCTAGTTGGTAATTATTAAGATATGAAAAGAGAAAACAGAAAATGAGGAAAAAAGATAAGAGTTAATCTCTCTCTCTCTCTCTCTCTCTCTCTCTCTCTCTCTCTCTCTCTCTCTCTCTCTCTCTCTCTCTCTCTCTCTCTCTCTCTCTCTCTCTCTCTCTCTCTCTCTCTCTCATCTGATACTCTTCCTCCAATCTGCAGACTTTTTTCCCTTCCTCTTATCTCTCGTCTCTCCTTCCTCTCAATATCCTTCATCCTGCTCTCAAACTAACTGCCCTCTCAAACTCTATCCTCCTCCTAGGGTCTTAAAAGAAATCAAACATCAAATTTGTAAACCGCTCTCCATCATATTCAATAAATCTTTAACAGCTGCAAAAGTTTCGTCGGATTGGAAACTTGCAAATGTCACACCAATTTTCAAAAAGGGGGACAAGTCTCATCCAGGAAACTATCGACCAATTAGCCTGACATCTATTGTTTGTAAGTTAATGGAGACTATCATTCGCGACAATATGGTGAAATTCTTCGAAGAAAATAATATAATAAATAATTCGCAACATGGCTTCCGTAGTAAACGTTCGTGTTTGACTAACTTACTTGATTTTTTTCATTATATTTTTGAGGTGTTCGATGAAAGCAGATCAGTAGATATCATATATCTGGATTTTCAAAAGGCATTTGATAAGGTCCCCCACCAACGATTACTCAGCAAACTACTGGCGCACGGTATCTCGGGTAACATTCACAATTGGCTTGCGGACTGGCTCTCTGAGCGGAAACAGAGAGTAGTTCTAAACGGTGTTACATCTAACTGGCTCGATGTCAGAAGCGGCGTACCTCAAGGATCAGTGCTTGGCCCCATGCTCTTCTTAACTAATGTTAATGATATCGATGATGGGCTCACTTGCAAAGTATCAAAATTTGCTGATGACACAAAAATTGCTAGTAAAGTAACTGCGATACTCGACGAAGAAGCTTTACAATCAGATATAGATCGACTTGCACGTTGGGCCAATCAATGGCAAATGAAATTTAACGTTGACAAATGTAAAGTGTTGCACATCGGAAAAAATAACAATCGCGTTCGGTACGTAATGAATGGCCAACAACTTTCTGCAGTAAGTAAAGAAAAGGATCTTGGAATCACTATATCAAGCGATTTAAAGCCCGGTCAGCATTGTTCAGAGGTAGTTAAAACTGCAAACAAATTGTTTGGCTTCATCAGACGAGTCTTTAATAATAAATCGGAAAAAGTAATATTAAAACTGTATAATTCGTTGGTTCGACCCCGTCTAGAGTACTGTGTACAGTTTTGGTCTCCCTACTACAGAAAAGACATAGAAAAGTTGGAACGGGTCCAACGAAGAGTAACAAAGATGATTCCTAGGTTGAGAAAATTTGTCATATGAACAAAGACTTAAAGAAGTAAATTTATTCAGCCTATCAAAACGAAGAATGCGAGGCGATCTAATAGAAGTGTTTAAAATGTTCAAAGGATTCAGTGATATTAATGCGGAAGATTACTTTACAATTGATCGATCAAATAGAACAAGAAGAAATCACAATTTGAAGATAAGTGGTAAAAGATTCTCGTCGCACGAAGCTAAACACTTCTTCTTCAATCGAGTTGTTAATGTTTGGAACTCTCTACCTTGTGATGTCGTTGATAGTACAACAGTTACGGCCTTCAAGAATAGATTAGACAAGTGCTTTGAATCCAACCAGCAACTAAGATATTACTCATTGTCGTAATAACGTTAAGTTCTTTCGAATACTGGTGTCCTTGTCCGCTTTTATCGCCCGGTTAGTGGTAGCAGTAATGGTAGTTCTTTCCTCTTTCCTACATAAATTCCATGCAGTTTTTCCATGCTGCAAGGTTCTTTTTCCTTTCCTGCCAGCTTTGGCTGGAGGGATCGGGGGGTGGGGAGGAGCCTTCGCCTTTGCAGTCCTTCATCTTCCACCTTTGATTAGATAGTTAGTGTAGCTTGTCACAAACAACCTCGTAAGGACCAGCAGGTCTGCTGTTGTTTGTTTTTCCTTTGTGTTCCTTTGTGTTCCTCCTCCTCCTCCTCCTCCTCCTCCTCTTCCTCTTCTTTTCTCCCCTTCTTCCTCCTCCTATTCATTCCGTTACAAAATGTTCTTCCTTGTTTGTTTATCTATCTATCCTCTTTTCCTCCCTTCCTTAATCTTCTCTCATTTCTCTCATCCTCCCTTCTCCTTCTTCCTAACTCTATCTTTTACATCTCTTTTTTATATATATATATTTTTTTTGTTTTCTCTCCTTCATCAGTTCCTCTCACTTCTCCCTCTTTATCCTGTAGCACAAATCATTACATCTCGTTTCTTCTTCCTTTCCTCATTTCCTCTTTGCTTCTCCCTCCTATCCTCTCTCTTAACTCTTCCTCCTCTTTTTCTTTCTCACGTCTTCCCTTTCTCCCTCCTCATATATTCGTAATCTTTCAACTTTCCTCCTAACTCTCTATTCTTCTCTCCTTCCCTTCTTTGCTTTTCCCTCCGCTTCTATCTCTTACTAGCTCCTCTTCCTCCTCCCCCCTCCCCCCCCATACTTTGCACCTCCCTTTTTCATCCCTTTTCATACCACACCTTTTCCGCCTTTCACCAGCTTGCGCCCACCTTCCTTTTACCTCCTTCCTCTTCCTTCTCTTCTTTCACCCTTCCCACTCTCTCACCTCCGCTTCCTTGCTACTTATTACCTACTTCATTTCCTCTTGCTCTGATTCTTCCCTCCCTCTCTACTTTCCCTTCTCCTTTCGTCTCTCCATCCTTTCCTCCATGTATTTGCTCCATCCTTCTCTCTCTTTCTCTATTTCCGCCTTTTCCTCATATATCCTTTTCTCTCCTGAGTTTTCTTCCCTCCTTCCCTCGCTACCTTCTCATCTTTACTTTTCTTTCTTTCATTCTCCTCTTTGACCTTCATTCTTCACTCTTTCCCTTCTACCATTCCCCCCCTCTCTCTCTCCTTCCCTCCTCTCTATAGTTATTTCATCATACCTCCTTTTCTTCCTAACCTTTACTCCCTAGTCCCTCCCTAGCTACCTTCACACAACTGTACACTGATCCAGAGGTCCTGTTGAGGACCTCTGGATCAGTGTACAGAGCAGAAAACTACCCTCAGTAATAATTGGTTGCGTCTACCGACACCCCAAAGCTCCTCCGGAAACCTTTGACTATATACACGAGACCCTGAGAAACATGTGCCTGAAAAACAAAGGTTTTTATATGCTCGGTGATCTAAATGATGATTTGCTATCCTACGGAAATAAATTAAGTACCATAATAAGCATAAACAAATTACACCAGATTATTGACAGACCTACTCGTGTCACCCCTCAGTCAGCCACATTTCTAGACGTCATTATCACTAACAAACAGGACACAATTATACACAAAGACGTAATACCTAACACTATAGCCGACCATGGCCTTATAACGGCAACGTTTAACATCACCAAACCTAAGCGCAAGCGAGAAATGAGAACGTTTCGTCATCTTGGGGCTTACAGTAAAGACCTGCTCTGTGATGCCTTACTAGGCGCTGCTCCCGCCATAAATGAAATTATCTCCACGGACAACGTAGACATACAGGTAAACACCCTCACGTCTGTACTATCAAATTGCTTGGAGCAATACACTCCTTTTGTCACAAAAGAAATCAACAAGCCTTTTGCCCCCTGGATTAACGACGAAATTCGCTCAGCAATGTCAACACGCAACACCCTCCAAGCGCGCCTAAAGCAAAATCGAAATGATGCTGAATTACTAGAGCAATATAAACACCATCGAAATAGAGTAAAGTCACTACTGCGAAATGCTGAACAATCCTACTACCGACAAAAAATCTACGACTGTCGAGGCAATTCAGCTGCCACCTGGAGAATAATAAAAGACCTCACACCCAACAATAAAGAAACTAATAACAACAACTTCATTAAGGAGAATGAAGTGGCGAATAAATTCAATGACCTGTTTGTTAACGTGGGGGAACGCACCTTCCTAAAAACGCAAAACAATCTCAGCATTACAAATCAAAACTGTATTATCCCCCAACAAGATATAAATCACCGTCATCTTTTCAGGCCCAGCCCTGTAGACATGAACACAGTCATATTAACTATCAAACACCTAAAGAACACTAACTCCGCCGGTCCAGATGGGATTGCACTTCAGTACATCAAAGATTCACTACCAGTTACGATCACATCCATCACTACTATCATCAACACGTCGATTGTTACAGGAAAATTCCCTACCATGTGGAAACACG
Organism: Eriocheir sinensis; assembly: GCF_024679095.1. Classification (NCBI taxonomy): domain Eukaryota; kingdom Metazoa; phylum Arthropoda; class Malacostraca; order Decapoda; family Varunidae; genus Eriocheir; species Eriocheir sinensis. Next base: position 104,962 of record NC_066517.1, read on the forward strand.
CGACCGTCATACCTATCTATAAAAACGGAGACAGGGACGACGTAAACAATTATCGCTCAATATCACTGTTACCTATTCTCTCAAAAATATTAGAGAAAATTGTAGCCCAACAGATGACTACCTTCCTAGAGTCCAAGAAACTTCTCTCTAACAATCAACACGGCTTCAGACCTAAACTTTCAACTGAGACCGCCCTAACTACAGTTACAAATAAACTATACAGAAATATGGATGAGAAGAAATTATCCCTTATAACGTTGTGCGACCTATCAAAAGCCTTCGATAGCGTAAAACACGAAATCCTCATAAATAAACTACTCAAGGTTAACATAGACTCTTTTTGGTTCCATGACTATTTAAATGACAGAAGTCAAAAAGTTAAAGTGAATAACACCACGTCTGCGACTGCACCGATAAAAGACGGAGTTCGTCGAGGCTCAATATTAGGACCAATTCTCTTCGTCATTTTTGTCAACGACCTTGCTGAAGCAATACATGGATGCGAGATAGTCCAGTACGTAGACGACACGCAGCTCGTGAACACTGGTACTATTGATGCACTGCCTGACCTCATCACGGCGGCACAAACGACCTTCTCACTGGCCAGGGAATACTTTAATAAAAACGGCCTGTTACTGAACACTAACAAAACCCAGTGTATCTTTATTGGGACCAGGTCAGTTATCAAACAAATTCCCCAAAACACCACTCTCCTTTTTGACAACACTCCCATCACTCCCAGCAAACACATCAAAAACCTTGGCGTTTACATGGACTCCCACTTGACGTTTAACATACATATTAACGAAACCCACAAGAAGGTCATTGGTACTCTAATGTTCATAAACAGAATTAAAGATAAATTTGAGAATGTAACACGTAAAATAGCTATTGAATCACTTGCTCTAAGTATCATTAATTATTGCCTACCAGTTTACGGCACTACAAATAGCACACTAATTAAGCGAGTACAAAAACTACAGAACTTTGCAGCAAAGATATGTATTGGGGGAGCGAGGAGGCGGGACCACGCCACCCCCTTCATAACACAATTGCACTGGCTTAAAATGAACAAGAAGATAATTTTTGATGTTGCTGTAACTGTATATAAGATAAAATGTAAAATGTATCCAGAGTGGTTCCTGCAGCTGCCAACCACAACTGAGGTGACACGGAGCAGGTACACAACAAGACACCGGGACAACCTACATGTTCCCCACACCAACACACACTGCGGGACACGTTCGCTCCTAGTACAAGTCCCCAGGCTATGGAACGCTCTTCCACACCATGTAACACTATCAAGTACCATACAAGTGTTCAGAAAAAGACTAAAACACTACTTGCTTGATAATGATATAAATATCAACTAGAGAGAGGAGATAACATATTAGACTTAGTCCTAACCAATAATGGGAACTGGCTACGTGAGTTGGAGGTGGGCGGAGAGTTAGGAAATAGTGACCACAGAACGGTTCGTTTTAGCTTAGACTGGGCGGTAACCCGCGAACCAAACCCAGTGTTAGTGCCAGATTTCAGAAGAGCAAATTACGAGGGGCCTCGTAGACATCTTGAAGGGATAAACTGGGATAATCTAGGGATTCGTGAGGGCCAGAACTGCGGATTGGAGAGCCAGGAGAACCAGGAAGAAATGTCTTACAATAATTTAGTTAGAGTAATAGTAGAGGGGCAAGGACAGTATATACCACAGCGAACACTTAGAAAAGAAAACAATGATCCTAAGTGGATGACTCGTGGACTAAAACACGAGATTGGGTTAAAGAAGGGAATTTATCAGAAAATAAAGAATGGGGAAACACATCTCAGGGGCCGGTACGTCGAACTATCTAGATTAGTTAAAAACACCAGGATAGCAAAAAGGAACTATGAGATCAAAGTAGCAAATGAGGCGAAAAGTAATCCTAAGGGCTTCTTTCAGATGTATAGAACAAAAACACGGGAGAAAATTGGACCGCTGAAAACAAACACAGGGGAGCTAGTAGAAAATTACGAAAATATGAGCACATTGTTGAACGACTACTTCCTTTCAGTATTCACACAGGAGGATCGAACGACTATACCGGAAAGAGTTCAGGTGTACGAGGGCGGGGATGGCGATAAATTGAGGGATATAATCATTACCAGGCAAGTAGTTCAGGATGAGATAGATAAGCTTAAGAAGAACAAGTCGCCAGGTCCTGACGGGATATTTCCGAGGGTATTAAAGGAATTAGGTTATGTACTCAGTGACCCATTAACCGACATCTTTAAGATGTCGGTAAATACTGGCTATGTGCCGAGCCTATGGAAAGTAGCTAATGTGACGCCGCTTTTTAAAAAGGGGGACAGGTCAGTTGCTTCAAACTATCGCCCAATTAGCTCAACATCGGTTATAGGCAAGATGCTGGAGTCCATAATAGCCAGGAACATTCGGGAGCATTTAGAGAAACATAGCTTAATTCACGACTCGCAGCATGGGTTCACAAAAGGTAGATCATGCCTCACCAATCTCTTGTCCTTCTACAATAAAGTATTTGAGGCGGTTGACAGAGATGAAAATTATGATGTAATCTATCTTGATTTTAGTAAAGCGTTTGACAAAGTTCCTCACCAACGACTGTTGCTTAAATTACAGGCTCACGGAGTAGAGGGTAAAGTTTTGAACTGGGTCAAGGCGTGGCTTAGCAATAGGAAGCAAAGAGTGCAAATCAATGGTAAAAGATCTGACTGGGGATGTGTTACGAGTGGGGTCCCACAAGGTTCGGTATTAGGTCCACTTTTGTTTATTATTTATATCAATGACTTAGATACAGGAATTAGTAGTGATGTTAGTAAATTTGCAGATGATACCAAGATCGGTAGAGTAATTGAGTCGGATCAGGACGCTAGTATTCTCCAAGGTGAACTCAACAGATTGTATGACTGGGCGGATAAATGGCAGATGGAGTTCAATGTAGGGAAGTGCAGTATTCTGAGTGTAGGTAGGAACAACCCCTCACATAACTATTGCTTAAATGACACTCTCATAAGCAGGTCTGGGTGCGAGAGGGATTTAGGGGTCTTAGTGAGCTCTGATCTCCGTCCAAGGGCACAATGCATTCAAGGTAGAAATCGAGCTAATAGGGTACTGGGATTTATTTCAAGGAGCGTAAGCAACAGAAGCCCCGAAGTCTTCCTCAAACTATATTTAGCATTAGTTAGACCTCATCTTGACTATGCGGTTCAGTTCTGGTCACCTTACTATAGAATGGATATCAAAATGTTAGAATCGGTGCAGAGGGGGATGACTAAGATGATTCAGGGGTTGAGAAACTTGCCATACGAGGAAAGACTCAAGCAGTTAAACTTGCATTCTCTAGAAAGGCGAAGGGTACGTGGAGACATGATCGAGGTTTATAAATGCATGAAGGGCTTTAATAAGGGAGACATTCATAAGGTTTTGTTGGTAAGAGAACCGGGTAGGACACGAAGTAATGGGTTTAAACTGGATAAATTCAGATTCAACAGGGACATAGGCAAAAATTGGTTTACTAACAGGGTGGTGGATGAGTGGAATAGGCTTAGCAGTCATGTGGTGAGTGCCAATACAATTGTCACATTCAAAAACAGACTAGATAAATTCATGGACAGCGATATTAGGTGGGGTTAGATACACGGGAGCTTAGGGTCAAAGGAGCTGCCTTGTACAGGCCTACCGGCCTCTTGTAGACTCCTGCGTTCTTATGTTCTTAATTCTATCGAGACCACGCTCACACTATTCTGATATTGATTTATATAGCTTAGAAAACTTTTAGCTTAAGTCTTACTTTAAATTGTATGTTATTCAGTAATACTTGTAATGTATAGAAAAGCCATTTTTATGGAATAAAATGATTCTGATTCTGATTCTGATTCTGATTTCCTACACACCTTCTCTCCTCTCCTCCACTCTTTCTCTCCTTCCTTCCTTTCCTCCGAACCTCCATTGGCCTCTCCTCCACACTGGAGCTAAAACCCTTCAAGTAATATCCGACAAGCGGGAATTATTCAGAGAGAGAGAGAGAGAGAGAGAGAGAGAGAGAGAGAGAGAGAGAGAGAGAGAGAGAGAGAGAGACATTTTCTGTCTCCCAACCCAACACCTCTCTCTTCTCTCTCTCTCTCTCTCTCTGTTTCTCTCTCTCTCTGTCTCTCTCTCTCTCTCTCTCTCTCTCTCTCTCGTCATCGGAGGAAGAGAGACATAAAACTATTCTTCCCAAGAGCAAATAACGGCCTGACTCTGCTTCATCTTTTCCTCTTTTCGTCTTTTCCTTTTTCCTCTTTCCTCCTCGCCTGTCTTCATGTTCTGAGCTTCTGTATATGCATCTGCCTGCCTGTCAATGTCAATCTGCCCACCTGCCAATTTGTCCTTCTATTGGTCTATTTATACATGTTTCTATGTATGTATGAATGTGTTTATGCTTCTACGTTTTCTTTTTGGGGGGTAAATGTATCTATCTACCTTTCTGTTTTATATCATTATGTTAATCACTTAACTATCTTAATTCTTCTCGTTATTGTTTTTTTTTTTTTTTTTTACTTCAAATATTATTATTTTTACTGATTTTTTTTTACAACACAATGTGTGTGTGTGTGTGTGTGTGTGTGTGTGTGTGTGTGTGTGTGTGTGTGTGTGTGTGTGTGTGTGTGTGTGTGTGTGTGTGTGTGTGTGTGTGTGTGTGTGTGTGTGTGTGTGTGTGTGTGTGTGTGTGTGTGTGTGTGTGTGTGTGTGTGTGTGTGTGTGTGTGTGTGTGTGTGTGTGTGTGTGTGTGTGTGTGTGTGTTCGGTGAACCTTTAGTGCTTCTCGGTAATGCAGGGGAAAGGGGAGGAGAAGAAAAGGGAAGGAAGGAAGAGGGAAGGAGAAGAGAGGAGAAGGAAAAGCTAAATAAAGCAGAAGAGAATGGCATATCATATAATGGCTGGATGGGTGATTGAATTGAGGAGGAGGAGGAGGAGGAGGAGGAAGAATCAAAGAGGAGAGCGTCCCTCCGTCACCTGTGCACCTGCCTCTCTCCCCAGGTGTGTTGCCTCATGATGCACCTCTGTGTTGAACCAGTCAGCAGGGAGTGAGCAGGACAGTGATGACATACATACAATCACGGGGACTAATGACGAAGGTGAAACGTTTACATGTAAAGGTGAAGCCGATGACGCAATGTTATCCTGGTTGTTAAAATTTAGGACCGTCAAAAGAAATGGAAACTTGTAAATAATGGCGATAAAAATGACGCAAATATAGCAATGGTGTAAATAAAACGTGCTAATGGAGACAAAATTAACACGTGATAATAACAAAAAATATAATTATGTTTTTTTTACAGTAAAGGAAGCAGCTCAAAGGCAATAATAAAAAAAAATCCCGTTAATCACTGCTATGGTAGTAAGACCAAAAAATGATTAAATATTGTAGTAGTGATAAAAACCTCGATATTGTAATGGCGAATTACACAAACAAGACGGCTGAGGGTTACAAAAGACAAAAATAAATATCAAAACAGCAAAAGCAGCAGCCATGTAGTTATAATAATAATAATAATAATAATAATAATAATAATAATAATAATAGTAATAATAATAATAATAATGATAATGATAATTTCTATCAATGTTTAAGTTTTTTTTAAAGGTATCTGCTTTATTTTTCCATGCATTTGCTACCTTATTAGTTTATTTTCTAGGGTCAAGTGATAAGTTTAAGAATTGGACTTTAAAGTCAGCATATATTTTCTTAGCAAATGTTAAACATCTGTTAGATACTACTCATATGTGATATATGGTTTGATGCTGGTAATATGGGCTACCCTGCCAGGTGCTGATATGGGCTCCTGCCATCAGAAAGAAGACGAGTAACAGGGGTCGGAAGAGAGCTGGGGCGTGTCCCATAACAGGAAAACCTTACAAGAAATCACTAAATGAATCTTTAAAGAAGTCAAATATGGAGAAACCGAAGAAGAGTTTAGATATTTTATTCAAGGAAGAGCAGACCAAAGAAAAGGCTCCATTAAAGAGAAACAACCAAATTGGTAGGAAAGTATATACTAAAGCTTCAGACAGTGGGCCTGGTGCAGGTATTTTACAGGACGGTGACAGTGAGACAGTGGGGTAGAAATGCCTGGTGGGACACAAAAGCCAGGAGATGAAGATGCTGCCTGCCTTTTCTGTGCAGGAACTTTTCTGATGATAAAAGAGGCGAGCTGTGGGTTCAGTGTATGATGTGTTCACTGTGGGCACACAATGAATGTGCAGGAGCTGAGATGGATGCATATGTGTGTTCCTGTTGTAAATAATTACAAGTTAAAAGCTTTTTTTTCAAACATTTTTTTTCATATAACAAAATAATACAGGACTATTTATTACAATACTGAAAATAATTAAGTTTTCTTTCATCTGTGATTACTTACGGCTGTGTATGAAAAAAAAATAATTAAAGGTACCTGTGGCATTCAGTTTTTCCACCTTTAACCCGTTTATATACACCATTAAATATATTATATATAAGTAGCCCATATTTGCACCACCATTTAACGAACAGTGACTTTGAGTAATTAAATAAAAAAGTTATTTTACAGAAAACTGAAATGATTTATAAGGACGTTGCATGCTTAGCGTATAGTGAACATAACATATTTTGTATTGCGGATGTTAGTTTCTTTAACCGCTGTTAAAACTCAAATATATTTGGAGAAAAAAATGGTAGCCATATTTGCACCATTTCCTCTAATAATAATAATAACAACAACAATAACTACAACAGTAATAAGAGGAAGCAGTAACAACGTCAATACGCCGGACAACGAAACGTTTGACCTTTGACCTGCAACAGCCGACGTCACAGAGGTCAAAGAGACGCGGACCCCCTCTCTCTCTCTCTCTAAGCAAAATTGTCACGTATCACAATAAGATATTATTTTGATTGTTATTATTACTATTAGTAATATTATTATCATTATTATTATTTTTATCATTATTACCATTAATAATATCATCATCATCATCATCATGACCCTACCAACCAACCAAGCTACATGCAGGCAATTAGTCAGTAAGTGTCAGTCAGTAAGCGAGTAAATCAGTCATTCAGTCTGTCAGTTCGTCAGTCAATTCATTTACCAGTTGGCAAATCATTTTGTCAGTCAGTTAATTAGTTGAGTGGGTATGAATCCAATTAATTAGTCAGTCAGTCAGTCAGTCAGTTAATTAGTTCATCGCCAGCATAATCAATCAATCAGTAAATAAGGTCGCAATCGCCATAGTCATTCAGTCAGTCAGTAAGATCGTCGCCGCCATGGAGTGACCGCCACGCCTCGACCTTCGTTGCTGCACGTCTTCCTGCCCCTTCACGTCCCTCTGGCCCTGATGAAGTCACTTGTCACTTCTAACAACCTCCTCCTCCTCCTCCTCCTCCTCCTCCTCCTCTAAAAACAATTCAACGAAGAGATGCATTACCGATATCGGCAGGAGTTATTTTTCGAACAGAGTCGTCCGCCACTGGAACACACAAAACCAAAGTTAGTCATGCTGACTAACTTCCTTAGTCATGCTGACTAACTTCCTTAGTCAAGTCTGTGGGGTCCAAACGGAGTGGCAAGATTAGTCACGATGAGTAACATGGTTAGTCAAGTTATGACTAACTGACTACTAAAGCTGAGTATGGCCTTAGTCAAAGTAAAATGACTAACCGCTTCGTACTGGTCACTGCTTTTACTAACCGCATTAGTAAACTGGACCAGAGGTGTTAGTCAGATAAATGACTAATCACTTAGTCATTCTTATGCAGATGACTAGTCATTAGTAACTTTGATACTAGCAACTAATTAGTGTTGTCTAAGGTCAAGAAAAGAAAGGGGTGAGAAACTCAATATATTAATGTACAAAATTAAATAATATATTCATATCATTGCATTACAAAATTGGAAAAAAAATATAACACTGACATTTCATTACCTATAGCATGAAGTTAATGTTTCTCATTTAAACATTTAACAATATAAATCTGGTGGCATCACATGTAATATGAAAAGGAACAAACAAGCAAAAAACTATCCCTTTAATTTCAAAGGTGGAGGAAAAGTTACTTTTTAGTGTAAAATAATTCTAAGCAAAATATGCTCAAAATGTTAATTCAATAATTTGTGTGTACTTGAAATAATACTTGTAAACCCCCCTCCATCAAAACTGTAACGCTAGATAAAGCTGAGATGTAAAAAGAACTCTGTTTACTAGCACTTCATCCTAGCCTGAGGAAAAGAAAAACAGTACAAAAATAACCTGTTTCTAGAAGTCATTAACTAAAACATACACTTCTGAGTATCAATCACTAAAAGTGAGGAAGAAAATACGCACCTTTGTAAGATATGTAAATAAAGCTTTCTTCCCATTCATATGCTCAAAAAAACTGAAAAATTCTAAGAGTAAAGTGAGGAACATATATTAAATGCTACAATCAATGAAACACACTGTAAAGAATACTTAATCCATCCACTGACATTCATTATATCACAGCACTTAAAGCAATTGCGGACAATAATCAGTGCAGAAATAGTCATTTACCCTCATTTGGAAATGGTATCATATTCATATCTCACTATTGATCCTTTAAAGCAGCGGTTCTCAATTTTTATACAAATTTTGTGCTCGCAAAGTATGTGGCTCTGAGCGATGGCTATCAAAATTGAACGAAAATGTACCTGGGGGGTGGATGAATGAGCTCAGATTCTGGGTAAGTTTCAAACAAAGAGCAGGCACCTCCGATGAAGCGTACAGCATATTTTAGTTTTATAACGATGGCAGTTAATGATATGTTTGAAATTTCAATGACTTAAAATCTGCCATTACATTATTTTTTTTTCCTTACACACCCCTAGGGATCAGCTAACGCACCCCCAGGGGTGCGCGCACCACGCTTTGGGAACCGCTGCTTTAAAGCAACACATGGAAGAAAATGTGCATTTCTATAGCATATATTAACTTAACAGGTCTACAAAATATGCCTAGAACATTAATAGTGAAACCTCATGTATCAGTTGTAATACCATGGAGGAATAAACAAATAAAGAACTTAAAAAATTAAATAAAAAGTAAAAATTATGTATTATATTATGCTACATGAATGGCACTTCATACATTTTTGAGAGAGAGAGAGAGAGAGAGAGAGAGAGAGAGAGAGAGAGAGAGAGAGAGAGAGAGAGAGAGAGAGAGAGAGAGAGAGAGAGAGAGAGAGAGAGAGAGAGAGAGAGAGAGAGAGAGAGAGAGAGAGAGAGAGAGAGAGAGAGAGAGAGAGAGAGAGAGAGAGAGAGAGAGAGAGAGAGAGAGAGAGAGAGAGAGAGAGAGAGAGAGCAGAGAGAGATTGAGATTTCAAGTAGTAAACTGTGCATCCATATCCATATCAAATTCATACAATAACAATTCAGTAAGGCTTCATGAATACTAGGAAAACAAGTACAGATATTTCCTTTCCTTTCTAGAAAAGAAAAAGTTATACACACATGTAATTAGTTTCAACCCCACAATGCTAATCTTCCATCAAATATACAGAGTTGAAATTTACAATATAAATAAAAGTGAATATGTACATACATAAGATACTTAGATACAACTAATATTTTTTTTTGCTGGTAATTGACTGGCGTGTGTGTGTGTGTGTGTGTGAAGAATAGAAAGTACGGTACATAATAAAGTCAGAAATGGAAAATTGATTCATTCTCATGGGCATATGTAACTCTGTAATCTTACTTGCATTAGGGTTAGTGCATGAGCAATATATGTGAAACTGGACCCTCAAGTGGTGTTACATTGCTTTGCAGGTGATCAGACCCCTTTCTGCAAATGGAAAAAAAATGCTTTTTATTAGTTATTGACTAGTCTTACATATTTCTTATATTGCACTAACAGTTCTGTTTTCCTCATAATGTCCTGTCTTGAAAAATCAATTACCTTGTTTCATCTACCAAAATTCAGCCTGCAAGTATGAGGAAGACATGAGAATAAAGCAATCCCTGCTTCCGTCATCTTTATCAATCTCTTCAAAGACCATGAAACTATTTTTTCCACCAACGTATCACCTATCACCTATTTTGACGGAATTAGGTTTTGAAAAAAATTGGAAAGGCAAAGTGGGTGATTGAAAAGAAACGTTAAGAAAAAAATGAAATATTGAAGATAGAAAAGTTACAGGAAAAAAAAAAGATGAGTATAAACATGAAATGGCAAAGGCCTTAAGTGAAAAATGGGAAGTGTAAAAGATAGTAGATATTGAAAAAGTTTTTGGAACATTTAAAGAAGCTGTGTTAATTACAACAAAATAAGTGTTAGGGATGAAAGTGGTGAGGGATGGAAAAAAAAAAGGAAATTCATGGTAGACAGAAGAGATAAGGAGGAAAGTAAAAGAGAAAAGAGGACTTTTTAAGAAAACTCAAGAAAGAATTATGGCTGAGCAAGTAAAAGGGGAAAGGAAAAAGAAATATAAAGAATGCAAAATGAAATTAAGACAAGCAATAAAAGAAAGTAAGAAGAGAGTAGCTGAAGACTTTGGAAAAAGACTGAGTGAAAAATATATAGGGCACAAAATCATATTGGAAAGAAGTAAAAAACGAAAGAAATGCAGAAAATATCTCCCCAAGTAAAATAAATGAAGTTATGGATGAGAATGGAATGACGTTAAAAGACGGGGAAGCTGTGAAGGAGAGATGGAGAGAATATTTAAAAAAGCTTAACGAATTTTGAGGATGGACATCCAGCGGCTGTAACAGCAGCAGTTTTGAGTAGAGGCAGAGGAGGAGTATATAAAGAAGTATAACATATGAAGCAGTAAATCAAGCAATAAAAAGATTAAAAATGGAAAGGCAGCAGGAATTGATGGAATCACAGCAGAAATGTTGAAGTGTGAAGGAGAGGTAGTTACTGAATGGATGGTCAAGTTCTGTGAAGTGGCATGGGGGGGGTTGCCAGCAGACTGAGACTGAACAAAATCCATCATTGTCCCAGTTTACAAGAGGAAGGGCAGGAGAGGGGAGTGTGGGAGCTATAGAGGTATAAGTCTCCTAAGTATACCCGGAAAGGTATAGAGAGGGTGAAAAGGCTTACAGAAAAGAAAATCTGTGAAGAACAAGGAGGCTTCAGGAAGGGAAGGGGATGTGTGGATCAGATATTTTCCTTCAGGATGATAGTAGAAAAAAAATAATAGCAAAAAGAAAGAAACCATACGCTGCCTTCATGGATTAGGAAAAAGCTTACGACGAGTCGATTGGATTGCATTGTGGGATGTTTTAAAGATTTATGGTGTGGAAGGAAAACTGCTTAGTGCAATAAAGTGTTTTTATGAGAATGCATGTGTCAAAATTAGTGGAGAAACAAGTGAACATTTTGATATAAAAGTGGGCTTAAGATAAGGGTGTGTCATGTCACCATGGTTATTCAATATTTATATGGATGGTGTTATGAGAGAAATGAAGGGCATAGTTCAAAGTTGGGGAGTTGGAGTTAAAATGTACGCTGAGGGAAGGAAGTGGGTGCTGAATTCAATCTTATTTGCTTATGACATAGTGCTCATAGCAGAAAATGAAAGTGACCTACAAAATTTGGTCAGTGTTTTTGATAGGGTATGTAAAAGGAGAAAGCTGAAAGTAAATGTCAACAAAAGTAAAGTGATGGTTTGTGAGCAAAGTAGGAGTGAGGTTGTAGATTTTGTATGCCCATATAGAGTGGGAACTGAATATGAAAAAAATGCTAAATAATTTTGAATGGTGAAGAAATGGAGCAGGTCAATGAGTTTAAGTATCTTGATCAGTTATGTGCAAGCATGGTGATATGGAGGGAGAGACAAGAGAAAGGGCATTGCAAGGAAGAAGGGTGGTAGGGTCTTTGGGACGTATCATGAATGGCAGAAGTGTGAGCATGGAGGTAAAGAGGGATGTGAGAAATAAAATAATAGTACCAACCCTCACATATGCAAGTGAAACATGGGCCTGGAATGAAAGTCAGAGGTCTAGAGTGCAGGCAGTGGAAATGAGTTATTTGAGGAGTGCATGTGGTGTGAGTAGAATGGATGGAATAAGTAATGGAAGTGTGTATGAACGTTTTGGAATGTGTCACAGGGGTGAAGGGAAGAGGTGTTGGTGGAAGAAGTGAAGTGACACTTTAAAATAGTTTGGTCACATGGAGCAAATGGAGGAGAGTGAGATGACCAGGATGGTGTATGTGAGTGAGATGGAGGGAGGGAATGTTAGAGGACGACCTCCAATGAAATGGAGAGAGAGGATGCAGGCGTACGTTAGGGAGAAGGGGGAAAGATCCTTGAGAAACTTTGTGCAGACAAGGAGGGAGTGTCTGGATAGAAAAAGATGGAAACTCTTCTGCCATGGCCATTCCCTGGTAGGAGCTCCTTGGAGCATGCGTCGATGAAATGATGATAAAGATTGACCTTAACCTGTATTTGAAATAATTCGCTGAAGCCTGTGCATATAACACCTGTAAGGGAGGGGTTGGGGGGCAGTGAGATTAGCTTAGGGAGCTGGTTGGAGGTCACGACTCTGGTTTACAACAGTGCAGCCCTACTGTAAAGAAATATTCAATTTTATCTAACTAGTTTTATATAGCACAGCTATCATTTGATGTGAATATGCAGAATGAAACAATTAAGCATTTCCAGTGCATCCCAAATCGTTCTTGCATGAAAGACCTGTGAAATCCAAGCAGAAATGAGCTTTAAAAAAATATTGTTTACATTACATGCTGAGTACCTGCTTTGGGTGAATCTTTGTCGCCTTCGGCGAAATTTATCAGAACATTTGGGGGCCAGGCATCTCGGCAGAAAGCGAGCCTCCTTTGTTTATTGTCTGTGTGCGATATTGGCATCCATCCAATAGTGTTTTCCTCCACCCACAACTCCTGGCTCTAAAGCCATCACCTTTGAACTGCCTACACTCCTGGTAGCGGCATCACCTTTGACCTGTTCATGCTTCTGGTAGTGGCAGTCGTCCACCCAAGGTCTCGGTTCATCTCGCACAACAACCTGCAATCATTTGAGGGTGAAGTATAATATGCTGGGAGCGGAAGCCGGTAACCTCACCGAGACACAAACACCTGGCCTTCCTAGTCTTGGAGGGGTGGGGCTGATACATGCATGGCAGGAACTCAGCAAACAATGTAATGTAAATAGATTTTTTTAAGAAGCCCACTTTGGCTTGATTTCACAGGGCTTTCATGCAAGAATGATTATGGATGAGGAAATGCTACCTAATAGCATTTATATTTTCTCTCATTTACCAATAAATAAAACAATGAGAATGATCAGCTACATTATTACTAATATTAGTATCACTTATTATATTGAAGTGTAATTGTTGAAAGTCCCAAAGAAATACAGATAATTTATGATTGAAAAAATACTTGGTAATTCTTTACAAGAACTCCGCTACTCCAGTGCCCCCACCCCAAAAACAACCCGGGGGGAAAGGAGATTGACTGAAATATGGGACTCCCAAATTTACCACCCCAAATCCTAAAATAGGGTAAATATTATACTCCTAAAAGTGTACTGAACTGCGTATATCTTACAGCTTACACTGTACTTCAAGGATATTTAAACTACTCAAACATGTCTTTACCAAAACAAAAATTGACCTCCCTCTGCTAGGTTAGGTTAGAATAGATTACAAGACAATATATTAATGGAACTCCTTTAAACTTTTAACTAGAATTTTCCTATCCTAGGGAAATATTTTATGGTAGTTTTGGAGGCCCATTTTCAGTTAATTTGACTCCTTAACAACCCCAATTCTCCACAGGTTCCTAGGCTTGTCTTGGGGGGTAGGGCGGGGCTGGAATGGCAGAGGGGGAGGCGGACTTCTTGTAAAGAATTACCGAGTAGCTCAAGCTTCGTGGGCCCTGTGACCCAATAGTCGCTGGCTGGCAACTCTGGAATAATACCTCATTAACTGAAGATGGTCACTATAGTAAGAATGGGGAGGGGAAAATGATCAGGGATAGTGATTTCATTTACTTTCCTAAAGTCCACCACAGGTCGAAATGAACCATCCTTTTGGGGGGATAAAAGTGATGAATCCACGGGGAATGTGATTCTTGAATGACTTGAGCAAACATGTCATCCAATACCAGTAAGTGCTCTATGAAGGCACACACAAGGATGAGCACCTGGGTGATGGTCAATACGATGGGCATTTCCCCTGGTACTGATATTGTGTTTGATCACTGGAAATCACTGTCCATACACTGAAAATGTTAAAAAAAAAATTGTCCAGTTTTAGCAAGGGTGGCAAAGAGGCAAAGACACCACACCTAAAACTCACTCAATCTGCTACTGCATGTACTGTTTCTGCCCACAAACTTCACCCATAACTATCTAACATAAATCACTAGAGGAACAACAAAACTTACCAGCAGTGAACCCACGTCTCGTTGTTTTGGGCCGCGGCGATCTAGTCGCTCACTGTTCACATGAGCCTTGGTGTTGTCCTGTGAGGGCTTCACATGCACGTCAGCTGCCCCGTCTTCCTAAGGAAGGCGCAGGTGAGGCGGATGACAGCTTCCTGGCGTGAGGGGTGGACGCCTGCCGCCGCCAGCACCGTGGGCAGGTCAAAGGTGGGCACGTCCAGAGTATATACAGAGAGGTATTCCATCCGCGCATCCCAGGTCACGTGACTGTGACTCATGTGAGCCTCAGGTCGGTGCGAGGCTGGGGCTCATTCACTCAGTCTAACCTTGACATCAGCTCGTTGCGCACGCGCCGCGCCCCAGTTCCCCAAGCCGCAATCTGACCTCGCCCGCAACCTTGAGACCAGATTTTTTTTTCGCCTTAAAATGCCCAATAGTTGTGCTGTGCGCTGCTGCCATAACACGAAAAAGAGGACGAAAGGATGTATAAGGTTTTTCCGTTTCCCGAGAGATGAGAAACTGAGAAAAAGATGGATTTTGTTGTGTGACAGAGACTCCAATTTCAATGCAAGTAATGCAATGGTGTGCTCCATCCACTTTCTTCCAAGTGACTACAACCATAGTCTACTGAACACGCACCGTCTACTTGGAAAAGAACTACCAAGAAATATAAGAATACTCAAGGAAGATGCAGTTCCTTCCATCAATTTGTGTGAAGGTAAGCTTATTTCGTATTTTTTTATTTCTACATGATATTTGTCTCATTACTTGCATGTGCTACACCTTGTAATAGGTCAAAGCGCTCCAGTTTCTGGGGTTGAGCTAGGTTATGTTAGGTTAGGTTCTTATTAAATTGAATCATGGATTTTATTTCAGCATATGTTGAGTTTTAAAGTCTAGAATATAGAAGAATATTTATTTATTTAAGGCGCCAAGATTCTCCAATAGGCGCCTTGGATCTGTCTATATATCTAACAAACTATCTATATATCATAATACAAAAGTTTAGAAGTAGTGAGTGTAGAGTCAAGCTGTAGTCAGGATGGAGTGAGAGGAGTATGGAAATCCCTAGAGGGTCAGAACCCCTCCTGCAGCTTAGGAGCACGTGCAACCAGCGTCAGGTCTCAGTCAGGTCAAGGAAAATGGCTGTCCTTCATTCTTCTTCTTTATTACTATTATTATTATTATTATTATTATTATTATTATTATTATTATTATTATTATTATTATTATTATCTCTCTCTCTCTCTTCTGTGTGTATGTGTGTGCTATGGATCCAATGGCTTGAACCTAAAATTACAGGGCGGTTAAATTTTCTTAATTTCACTTTTCAAGTGTTAGCCACCCTTGGAAAAACCCTGGATACGGCACTGTAGTTATTATCATTATTATTATTACTATTATAGTTATTATTGCTGTTATTATTATAATTATAATAAAAATAATAATGGTAATAATAACAATAATAATAATAATAATAATTTATTACTATTACTACTATCTTTCATTATTATTATGGTCATCATTATCATAATTATATATATTTTGCATTGTATTGCAGATGACATTACAACAAGTGAAGCTGATAACCCTCCTGACGGGGAAGCAGACAGGTGTCCTGGTGAAAAGGTCAAATTTCCCCGGCTTGGTGTACAACCGTCTCACTCACCTACTGCACAAGCTAAATCAAGTAAGTACCATTTATGATTCCATTTCCCCCACCCACCTTCTCTCTCTCTCTCTCTCTCTCTCTCTCTCTCTCTCTCTCTCTCTCTCTCTCTCTCTCTCTCTCTCTCTCTCTCTCTCTCTCTCTCTCCACTTCCAAATCTTTTAAATCATGCCCCTGCGGTTGCAGCAACCATATATTCTAAACACAGGCAACTTGTACTATATTTTACTATTATCATGAACATTTATATGCCTGTTATTATTTCACCTCATTTTTACTATTTTACTTTTCGTTGCAGGTATCCTGACAGCACGTGAGGTTGACGACCTAAGTGACAGTAAAGCAGACTTGTTTTCATCACCCAGCCTCCCTACAGAAATGGAAACCTCTTGCCACCAACAATCAACAACCATAGAGGATTATCAAGACACCATACGTAAGCTTCAAGAAGAAAATTTGACTCTTAAACAACAGCTACAAAAGCAACAAGGCAAAGAAAGTGCGGTAAATGCAAAGATTAAAGAAATTTTCAGCCCTATGTTTACTAACACTCAGTTAAATGCATTGATAACCGGACAACCAGTGAGGAAATGGTCAGAGGAAGATATAGCTTCTGCATTCTATATGAATAGTTTAAGTCCAAAATTTTATGAATTTCTAAGAACAAAGAAGGGTTTTCCATTGCCATGCAAATCGACATTAAACCTAAAAGCAAATACATTTCCATGTGAACCTGGCATTTTAGATTCAGTTTTATCAATTCTTAAAGTAACTTCGGAGTCACTCACTGAACTGGAAAAACTTGCAGTAATATCCCTTGATGAAATGGCAATTAAAGAAGAGTGGTGCTATGACAAAGGCAAAGACATACTTTATAAACCACATCAAAAGGTAACAGTTGTCATGCTCCATGGACTGATAGGCAAATGGAAACAACCTATTTATTATGATTTTGATACAAAAAACATGGCGGAAATTTTGATGGATATAATAAAGAAGGTTGAGAAGGCTGGCTATCCTGTTGTTGCGCTTGTACATGATCTGGGGCCAGCCAATTTGAAATTGTGGAAGGCATGGGGTATAGACCCAATAGGAACAAAAAAAATATCTATTGAGAATCCATGCGCTGCTGACCGGCAAATATATGTTTTTGCTGATGTGCCACACTTGTTGAAGTTGATCAGAAATAATTTCATAGATTATGGATTTTCCCTGAAAAATGGTAGCTACATATCAGATACATCTATTCGAGAGATGTTATCTGGAACAAGGACTGAATATGCCCTTGCACACAAAATTTCCGAAGCAGATTTGAATGTGGTTGGCCAGCAAAGGCAGAGAGTGAAACATGCTGCTCATCTCCTGTCAGAATCCTGCTCCAACTCCATAACCTATCTTGGAGAAAGAGGTCTCCTAAAGACTAAAAATTGGAGAGAAACTGCCGAGTTTATTAAGGCTGTCGATGAATGGTTTGACACCATGAATTCTCATGGCAAATGTACAAAAAAGCAATCACGATTAGCTTTTGGAATCAATCTTGATGCTCAAATAACCATCTTGAATAATATGATTGACCTGATGATTAGCATGAAAGTTAATTCGCGCAGAGGGGGATTCTTTGCCTTTCAGAAAGGAGTCATTCTTTCCTCGGAGTCACTTAAAGGACTTTATAGTATGATCAAGGATTTATTTGGGGTTGATTATGTACTGACTAGGAGATTAAATCAAGACTCATTGGAACATTTCTTTGGCTGTATAAGGCAAATGACTAGCACATACGATCATCCTAATGCTGTCAATTTTAAATACAGAATTAGGAAATTGCTGCTCGGGAAAGGTGTTCACCTTATGTCAAAAAAGACAAATACTGTTAATGCAGAAGAAATTGACTGTTCTTCAAGTAACGCACGTAATCAAGTAATCCTGAAGAACAATGAGGAAAAATCCGATAGTGACAGAGATTTAGACAGAGAACTCAGCATAACAAGTAGAATTTTCAAAGATATGGAAATTCAGGAGATAGGCATGGACATTTCTGAATGGAAAGATGATGATTTAGAAATAAGCAAGGAAAACACATTATGGTCAGTTATAGAAGATGAAGCCTTGCTATACGTAGGAGGGTATGTTGTTAAAAAGTTTCAATTTAAATATCCTCATCTTGGCCAGAAATTGTCAGAAAACACGAAATGTAACAGTACATGGATAGAAAAACATAACAGAGGAGAACTACATGCTCCGTCCGCTGAGTTTTCTTCCCAGTTAGCAATGATGCGAAGAGCATTTAGAGAGAGAGAGAGAGAGAGAGAGAGAGAGAGAGAGAGAGAGAGAGAGAGAGAGAGAGAGAGAGAGAGAGAGAGAGAGAGAGAGAGAGAGAGAGAGAGAGAGAGAGAGAGAGAGAGAGAGAGAGAGAGAGAGAGAGAGAGAGAAACTTACAAGCTGATAAATTATGGTAGGTTCTAGGTAGCTCGTAAAAGTTTATGTAACATGTATGTGATGTAAGATGTGTCCTGTTTTTTATAGCTATAGAGAGAGAGAGAGAGAGAGAGAGAGAGAGAGAGAGAGAGAGAGAGAGAGAGAGAGAGAGAGAGAGAGAGAGAGAGAGAGAGAGAGAGAGAGAGAGAGAGAGAGAGAGAGAGAGAGAGAGAGAGAGAGAGAGAGAGAGAGAGAGAGAGAGAGAGAGAGAGAGAGAGAGAGAGAGAGAAAGGGGAAGAGTATGTCAAATTGGAATAGATGCCTTAAATACAGAGAGAGAGAGAGAGAGAGAGAGAGAGAGAGAGAGAGAGAGAGAGAGAGAGAGAGAGAGAGAGAGAGAGAGAGAGAGAGTGAGAGAGAGAGAGAGAGAGAGAGAGAGAGAGAGAGAGAGAGAGGAGAGTATGTCAAATTGGAATAGATGCCCTTAAATACAGAGAGAGAGAGAGAGAGAGAGAGAGAGAGAGAGAGAGAGAGAGAGAGAGAGAGAGAGAGAGTATGTCAAATTGGAATAGATGCCCTTAAATACAGAGAGAGAGAGAGAGAGAGAGAGAGAGAGAGAGAGAGAGAGAGAGAGAGAGAGAGAGAGAGAGAGAGAGAGAGAGAGAGAGAGAGAGAGAGAGAGAGAGAGAGAGAGAGAGAGAGAGAGAGAGAGAGAGAGAGAGATTCTTATTATAGTATGTCAAATTGGAATAAATGCCTCTTAAATACAGAGAGAGAGAGAGAGAGAGAGAGAGAGAGAGAGAGAGAGAGAGAGAGAGAGAGAGAGAGAGAGAGAGAGAGAGAGAATTCTTGTTATTATAAATATGCCAGATTGAGAAATTGAAATAGAGCCCCTTAAATACAGACAGAAAGCTGAGAGAATGGGACCACTTGGTGGTTGAGAGGATGGGGGGGGGGTGAGTGATGGGGTGGGAGCGTATCACGGGCTACAGGAGCGCGTTTGGAGATCATCACCTTCACACAGCCCATCCCAGACTAACGCTGGCTCCCAGAGCGAGGCGGTCAAAGGAGGCTCACGTGACGCACATGCGCGGGCGAGACCAAAATAAGCCGAGCGGATGGAATACCTCTCTGTATATACTCTGGGCACGTCCAGGGCGCGGAGTCGGTGTCGGAGCAGCACTCGCTGGGAGTGGTGGCGTGGGCAGTGCAGCAGGAGGTGCTCAATGGTGTCGACGGTCCTGCACCAGCAGGGGCAGTGAGGGTCAGGGGACAGGCGGTGGAGGTGAGCGCCGAGGTGTGTGGCCCAGGGCCCAGGCGGAGGAACCTCAAGGTCACGTCTAGGACGCGGAACGTTTTCCTCACCCACGGCTGTGGGAAGGAGTTGGTGCGGTACTGGCCCATGAAGATGGTGTCGTCCCATGAGGCGTGGCAGGTACGGGAGGTGAGGCGTTTGGCCGTGTAGAGTGGCAGGGGAAGCGGCGTTATGTTTACCTCCGGCCATGTTTTCTTTTGAACTCGTTGCTGCTGCGACGGTGGCGCACCCTAGCGGCGACGCGCCGCCGCTGGAGGCGGTCGATTCAAATTGCCTCATTCCGAACCTAATGCGCTATATTATCACATCCTCAGTCAATTTATTTCATAATATGTTACAAACATTCAACGAGGAGTTATGTTCTTTGTAAGGCAAGTGTTATAAACGCTTTTAACCAGCAGATACAATGATGTAGGGGTCGAATGAAATGACTAACACATTAGTCACGATCTTTTTGACGAAGGATTTGACTAACTTTGGTTTTGTGTGAAGAGTCTTCCTGCTGGGGTGGTTAGTGCGGAAACAATCAACTCCTTTAAAAATCGCATTGACCGTCACTTTGCTGAGTCGGGATTGAACTAAACGTACCCAAGAGTACGTACAGGAGTGCTTCAATCCTTCCCGCAAGCCACTCCTGTGGTTTTTATTTTTATTTTTTTATTACAGCTAAGGAGACAGTTTAAGGGCATAAAGAAAAAAAATAAAAAAAGGCCCGCTACTCACTGCTTCCGAACAGAGGTCAAAGGAGTGTCCAAAAACAGAGGTCAATTTCGGGAGGAGAGGTGTCCTGATACCCTCCTCTTGAAAGAGTTCAAGTCGTAGGCAGGAGGAAATACAGATGAAGGAAGATTGTTCCAGAGTTTACCAGCGTGAGGGATGAAAGAGTGAAGATGCTGGTTGACTCTTGCATAAGGGGTTAGGACAGTATAGGGATGAGCATGAGTAGAGAGTCGTGTGCAGCGGGGCCGCGGGAGGAAGGGAGGCATGCAGTTAGCAAGTTCAGAGGAGCAGTCACCATGAAAATATCGATAGAAGATAG
This sequence comes from Eriocheir sinensis, assembly GCF_024679095.1. NCBI lineage: Eukaryota > Metazoa > Arthropoda > Malacostraca > Decapoda > Varunidae > Eriocheir > Eriocheir sinensis. Next base: position 125,806 of record NC_066517.1, read on the forward strand.
AAAGAGAGGCAACATGGCGGCGGAATTTGAGAGGTAGAAGACTATCAGTATGAGGAGGAGAGCTGATGAGACGAAGAGCCTTTGACTCCACTCTGTCAAGGAGAGCTGTGTGAGTGGACTCCCCACACATGAGATGCATACTCCATACGAGGGCGGACAAAGCCCCTGTAAATGGACAGCAACTGTGCGGGGGAGAAGAACTGGCGGAGACGGAACAGAACGCCCAGCCTCGAGGAAGCTGATTTAGTAAGAGATAAGATATGAAGTTTCCAGTTGAGATTTTGAGTTAAGGATAGACCGAGGATGTTTAGTGTTGAGGAAGGTGATAGCTGAGTGTTGTCAAAGAATAGGGGATAGTTGTTTGGAAGATTGTGTCGAGTGGATAGGTGGAGTAACTGTGTTTTTGAGGCGTTGAAGGACACCAGGTTCCTCTTGCCCCAATCGGAAATAATAGTAAGGTCTGAGGCTAAGCGTTCTGTTGCCTCCAGTCTTGAGTCGTTAAATTCCTGTAGGGTGGGTCTTCTATTAAAAGAAGTTGAGTAATGCAGAGTGGAATCATCGGCGTAGGAATGGATAGGACAGTTCGTTTTGGAAAGAAGATCATCAATGAACAACAGAAAGAGAGTGGGAGATAGGACAGAACCCTGTGGGACACCACTGTTAATAGGTTTAGGGGAAGAACAGTGACCGTCTACCACAGCAGAAATAGAACGGTCAGAAAGGAAACTAGAGATAAAGGTACAGAGAGAAGGATAGAAACCGTAGGAGGGTAGTTTGGAAAGCAAAGATTTGTGCCAGACCCTATCAAAAGCTTTTGATATGTCCAGCGCAATAGCAAAGGTTTCACCGAAACGGCTAAGAGAGGATAACCAAGAGTCAGTTAGGAAGGCAAGGAGATCACCAGTAGAACGCCCCTTGCGGAACCCATACTGGCGATCAGATAGAAGGTCAGAAGTGGAAAGGTGCTTTTGAATCTTCCGGTTAAGGATTGATTCAAAAGCTTTAGATAGACAAGAAAGTAAAGCTATAGGACGGTAGTTTGAGGGATTGGAACGGTCACCCTTCTTAGGCACAGGCTGTATGAAGGCATACATCCAGTAGGAAGGAAAGGTAGATGTTGACAGGCAGAGGCGAAAGAGTTTGACCAGGCAGGGTGACGGATTGATTAAATCACTGAAAGCAGGCAGCCTCGCAATGAGGCAACAGGCTTTCTGCTACCTGCTCGTCCATGTTTCCATGTTTCCATGTTTCCTCCTCCTCCTCCTCCTCCATCTATACATCCTTCTCCTCCTCCTCCTCCTCCTCCACTCCTTCCGCTTTGCATGGTGTCTATCTCCTCTGCTTGTTTCTCCCGCTTCTAAGTTCGCTCATCTTCCTCCTCCTCCATTTTCTCCTTCAGATTTGCTTGTTCCCAGTCGAATTTCTTGTAATCTCTTTCGCTGATCTCACACTTCCTCCTCCTCCTTTTCCCCCTCTTACCAAAATCCCAAATTCTATTACTACTGTTTCGTCTTTTTTTTCCTCGTTCTCTTTTTCTTCCATATTCCACTTATCCCTAACCACCAGTGCCCAACCAGTAACCATCCCATTACCATCAGTAGATCCCGTACCTTGAATCCACCTCATCCTTGTTTGCATATTTTTGGTGAACAGATTAAGGATATTTCTAGTTGGGAGTCACTCTTGATTATAAACTGACATTTGAGAAGCACTAACGTTCCATGTCTTCCACTATTGCACAGAAGACAGGCTTACTTCGTAAGTGCTTCAAAACATTTGCTTGTGACTCAACTGTAATCAAATCTTTTTATGCATTCATTTTGCCCCACTTTGAATATTGTGCTCCTGTTTGGATGTCTGCTGCCAGTTGCCATTTAAAGTTACTTGACAGAGCAATCAATTCAAATAAACTTATTTCTCCGGCACTTGTTCTTGATCTTGATCATCGGCGTCAAGTTGGTGTGTGTTATTTAAAGTTTTTAAGAATAATCGGCATCCCTTACACAATGCTTTGCCTGATTCTTTTACACCTGCCCGGGTCACGAGGTTTGCTCTTAGTCAAAATGATCTTGCTTTTAATCCGACGAATTTTTATACGACACAATTCTCACGATGTTTTCTTCCGTCGTTGACAAATCTATGAAATCAGTTACCCAGTGGGATTGACCTTTCTGCAAACATTTCTACATCGAAGTCTCGTGTGAATCTCTTTTTAAAACAGTAATTTTATTTTTCCTTCTTTTTATCTCTGACTGGCCAGTTTCTTAACTATCCGTTGCCTTTGCTTTTCTCCAGTACCTTTTGGTATTTTGTGTGGTTCAACTTGTTGTATCTGCACCCTGGAGGGAAGCTTTGGTAGCTTATCATTATAACAATAGAATAATGACCACACACACCTTATCACCCTCCTACACAGCTTCCTCCTCTTCCTCCTCCTCCACTTCCCACCGCCTCCTTCAGAAATAACAACACACCTCAACAGGGACCTGTGGGGCATCAGACAATTTAATTTTCTCACACGCTTCTCGTAAGTTAAGAGGAGGGGAATATGATAATGGATATAGATAGTGTAGCGGTGAAGCAGACGACGTAAAGTGTGCCCCGGAGTCCACTAGAGTCACCCCTTCGAAACACATCTACCTCCTTATTCCGTTTTTTTTTTAATTCTGTTTTTATTTCTCTCGTGAGTAAACAGAAGAAAGAAAAAGGTGTCTTGGATAGTACTCTTTATGTCTTTTGTGATGGAGTGATACATAATTCTCTCTCTCTCTCTCTCTCTCTCTCTCTCTCTCTCTCACCACTGGCCCAAAGAAACTCCAACCACACGACAATAATAAAAAACAATAAAAACAAACACCACCCACGATCACTGCTCCTCTTCCCCTGTCCCTTCACCCCCTTCCTCCCAGCCTTCCATGTCTCCCTACTTTCTCACCCATTAATTCATTTTCCCATTCACCTCACCCATCCACACATTCTCACAAACCTAACCCCCTCACCCACTAACTAGTCATCCACCTCCGACTCACTTACATTCCCCACCCATTCTCCCGTCACCCGCTTCACACACACCCAAGTCATCCACCTTCCCACCCATCTGATACACTGTCACCCGTCTCGCTGCTGGGTGACCGCATGGCGAAAGGGTGCAGGAGAGGGAATTTTAAGACATGGGAGTGGTGGTGGGTTGGTGATGGTGGAGAAAGTGGAAGAATGAAAATAGGTGGTGATTGGGTGGTGGGTAAATTGGAGGAATAAATGGAAGTAGTGGAGGAGGTGGAGGGAGAGGAGAATATGGTGGCTAGGTGGAAGGGAGGTGGTAGGGGAGGTGGTGGAAGAGATGGAGGTGGTGGTTGAGTGGCGGTGGAAGTGAAAGAAAAGAAGGAAGTGATGGAGGAGGTGGAGGAAGAGAAGGGTGTGTTGTTTGGGTGGCAGTGGAGGAAGAGGTGGAGCTGATGGATGCATTGTGACGGTGCGTGAAACAGCGGGGAAATGTTGCTAAAGTTTCGTTTTCTTTACCGATTGTTTAGTTTAGTTTCCCAGATATTCCTTTTGACGTGGTTGCTGATTTTCTCATGCCATCAACCTTTAAACACACACACACACACACACACACACACACACACACACACACACACACACACACACTTCAACACTTACGTACATGACGCGACGACTTGAAGACACACACAACCCACCTTTCTCCTGTAAAAGAAAAGAATAATACAACTAAAAAAATTTGGTGTAGAACTTTGACTAGTTAATATTGTCTCGCCAACACACACCTACTTTAATGTTGTACTTTTGTAATAATATGACATATTTGTGGAGTTTTTGTTCATGGTTAAAAAACAAAACAAAGGGAGACAGAAAGACACAAAAAATCATAAAAAATCACAAATACACACAAAATGACAATTAATACATACACTCAGAAAACTAAAAGAAACAAAATTCTAGCTAAAAACAGTAAAGCACAGATCCACGAATATACAGCAAAGATGCAAACAGAAAACACACAATACCGATAGATAAACACACACACACACACACACACACACACACACACACACACACACACACACACACACCGCTCCGATAGCTCAGTGGTTAAAGCTCTGCGCGGCCAGGCTTCGCGGCTTGGCTGGGGGAGGTTTGAGCCCCGCTCACGCCAGGATTTTCCGCTGGTAAAGAGCGGTTACTGTCACCCCTTGTGCAAGGAGGATGGTGTGTGTGGTGTGTGAAGGTCTCAGCAGTACCCAGAAATCGACTATAATATAATGAGCCTTGCTCTAATCGGAAGGGTACCTGCTGGCGACGACGAGTCCAGCTAGTGATCAGGGCGTCGGTGAATTACACGCACACACACACACACACACACACACACACACACACACACACACACACACACAAAAGAAAAACACGAGAGAAAGCATAAACTCGTCCCGGCCACAACATGTTCCGGTAAAGTCAACATGTTCCGGTAAAGTCTAAAAATAAAACACACACACGCAGACTTATTAACGGACCAAGTTAAGGCGGACCAAACAGAGCAGCACGAGTCACACACGAGGAAAACACCGGCCCGCAGCGCTGCACGGAGGGGGAAAATAACACGGAAATGACCGAAAGTAACGGACAAAAAAATAATGGTAAGAAGGTTAGAGAAAATGATGTTGACCTTGGGCGTGAGGAAAAAGTAATTAGAGCTAAAGTCTGGCTGTATTATACTACCCAAGAAACCGTGGCCGCGCAGGTATAAAAATGTGAATAAAAGGCGTATAATGTAAAAAGGTACAGTAATTCGGACTTCTAAGGAGAAAAACGTAAATACGCAATGAGGGAGAAGGGGGTTGAAGGGAGAGGGGGGATGGGAGGAAGGGTGGCACAAACAGGTCAGTATGGGGAAGGGGGGAGTGGAGGCAGGTAATAGAAAGGTGGAGGGAAGGAAAGGAAAGGGAAGGGAAGGGGGGAAGAGAAATGGAGGGAAGGGAAGAGAAGGGGAAAGGAGGGAAAAGAAGGGAAGGGAAGGGAAGATAATGGAAGGGAATGAAAGGGAAAGGAAGGGAAAAGAAGGGAAGGGAAAGGGAGGGAATGAATGGTAAGGGAAGGAAAATGGAGGGAAAAGAAGGGAAAGTATGGGAAGGGAAGGGAAAGGGAGGGAATGAAGGGAAAGGAAGGGAAAAGAAGGACATGGAAGGAAAAAAAGGGAAGAGGAGGGAAGGAGGAAGACAGGTAGGGAAGGGAAGGGAAGGGAAGGGAGGGGAGAGGAAGGGGATGGGAGGGGGATGAAGGGAAGGGCAGCTCACCTGGCGTAATTAGTAGCAACATTAGTCTTAAGAAACGGGAGATTACCTGCGTAACGAATGAAACGGAGAATTATCTAAGGGGGAGGTGAGAGGGGGGGTAGGGGGGGGGTTGATACATGACGAGAGGGTGTGTTTATCTTTGGTTTGGGGGAGGAGGAGGGGGGAAAGAAATATGGAGAAAGAAGAGGAAAGGAGGAAGATGGCAAGGGTATAGAGAGAGTGCCATGATAACGGGAGAGTTGGAAGAGGACGAAGGAGGATTGGAAGGGAGAGAGGGAGGATATCCAAAGTGGAGAATAGGGGAAAGGGAAAGGAGGGAGAATGAGAGTGATGGAGGAACAGGGGAGGAGGGAGAAGGAGAGGATATAAAGGAAGGTCATGTTTAAGTAAGAGTTGGAGGAAAACGAGGGAAAAAAGGAAGGAGAGAGGGAGAATATCTAAAGTGGAGGAGAGAAGGGAAAGGAAGGAGAAGAAAGGGAAGGGAACGAGCGGGAAGGAAATTAAATAAATGGAAGGTTGTAGAAAACTGAAGGATGAGAGAAAGCGAGAAAGGAGAAATATCAAAAGTGGAAAATGGGTGTGGAAATGGAGAGAAGGGAGGAGGAGGAAAAGAGGATGATGATGAGGAGGAGAAGGTTTTTTTTATTATTGCTTTTTTGTGTAAAAATATATATATATATATATATATATATATATATATATATATATATATATATATATATATATATATATATATATATATATATATATATATATATATATATATATACAAATGAATTAAAAAAAAAATTGGGATAGGCAGCAAGAAGACAAAAAATCTAGGGGAGGAAAGAAAGATGGAAGGAAGGAAGGAAGGAAGGAGAGGAAGAAAAGGTGAGTGAGAGGTAGGAGAAGGTTAAGTTAAACATTGGAAAAGAGAGAGAGAGAGAGAGAGAGAGAGAGAGAGAGAGAGAGAGAGAGAGAGAGAGAGAGAGAGAGAGAGAGAGAGAGAGAGAGAGAGAGAGAGAGAGAGAGAGAGAGAGTGAAACATGCAAAGAGCGAAAGGAAAAGTGCGAGAGAAAATGGAAAGAAGATCGCTGAGGAGACGTGGAGAAGGAAAGGAAAGTATTTATAAGGAAAAAAATGGGAAAGGAAACTGAATAAAAATGAAAACAAGAAAAAAAAACAAGAGAAAAGAAAAAAAATGAGGAGTAGAAAACGAAAAAAAAGATAAATGAAAGGTTGGAAAGGAGAAAAAACAAATTACAAAGAATATGAAAGGATGAATTGATAAAACTAAGTGGGGAAGAAGAGAAGAAAACAATAAACAGGCTAAAAGAAAACAAACACGAGAAGATGGAAGAAAGAAATCTGAAAAAAACGAAATAAGAGAAAGAAAACCAAGAGAAAACAAAAATAATGGAAAATGGAAAAAGGCAACAGAAGAAAACAAAGAAAACAGTAAAAAAAATAAGAAACTAATGAAAACCGGGGAACAGCAACATGAAGAGAAGAAAAACAACACGACGAAGAGAAAAGAGAAAACGGTGAAGTGGAGGAGACTGGAGAAAAGGAAAAAAAGAAAACGAGTAAAATAAATAAGAGGTGAAATATTGAGGAAAAAAAACACGAAATGAAGAGAAATCTAGAAAAAAACGATGACGAGGATGAAATGGTGGAGAAAAGATGACCAGAGAGAGAAAAAAGAAGTAAGGAAAAAGATGCAATAAAAATAAAGAGAAGAAAGTCGGAGAAGAAAACGAAACAATGAAAAAACAAACAATGACGATTGACGAAGAGAAAGAGAAAATGCTGAGGAGGAAACTGGAGGGATGAGAAGGAAAGGCGGAAAACTACGTGATAAAAGTAAGGTATGAAAGACAATAGTAGAAAACAAAAAATGAAGAGAAAATGAAAAAAAACGACAACGAAGAGAAAAAAATGCAGAGGAGGCCGGAGCGACGAGGAAAGAAGGAAAACGAGTGAAAATAAGAGAAAAATGAAAACCGGGGAAAGAAAAATTAAATGAAGAGAAAAAGAAAAAACGACTAGGAAGAGAATGAGAAAACGATGAAGAGAGGAAGAGCCTGGAGAGAGAATGGGAAAGGAGAACGAGGTAATAAAAATAGTCGAGATATCCTACAGGAATTTCAGAACCCAACAGGAATGTTGCAGCAAAACTGGAATACTGGAATTCCCGCTGGAATATTAGAGATACGTGAACAGGACGAGAGTTCAGGCGTCAGGGAATATATATAAAAAAAAAATTACAGCGAAAGAACCACAAAAACGTGACCGAGATAAAGACAGATGGAGAAAATAAAAGAGGCAGAGTTTATTATCACTATCAATATTTTCATCATTATTCCTGTATTCTTCGCTCCTCTAAAATCCAGATCAATCCAGACCGAGCGTTGTCATCAATTCCAGTACCTCTTATTACCCATCCCTGCATTAATCACCTGAAGTCACCCTCTCTGTATTATTCACAAGTGCTGCGATGTATTGCTTTTCTTTCCATTTAGTATTCCGTTAATCTCCGTACCGGCGTCCTATTCACCACGTCACACTAATACATTTATAGGAAGCACCACGCGCCGCTTCCCATTCTCTTCCTTCCTCTCTGAAGGCCTGCCCCGCGACCCTTTACACACGTAGTACACGGTGGGCGTTTATCTACGAGTTAGTCCAAGCATCAAATCGTGTGCTTCAGTCTGGGCGAGCAATGGTGGTGGTGATGATAGGTGTGGTGATGCTTGTATTAGCGGTTGTGGTAGTAGTAGTAGTAGTAGTAGTAGTAGTAGTAGTAGTAGTAGTAGTAGTAGTAGTAGTAGTAGTAGTTGCAATACTAGTGGCAGTTGTTGAAGTCGTAACCGTAGCAGTAATTGTAGCAGGTAGTGGTAAGAAAGGTAAGAAAGTAGTGGTAAGAAAGTTCTGATGATATACAAATACTAACATGAATATCAATAATTATCAGATACACAAATTGCTGTGAAATCAATCCAATACGTAATCATCTATATTCATCACGGCATCACACTCCCGCCACTCCTTCCCTCCCTCCCCGCCACGACTCCTGTCCTCTCGTCAGTCCTCCTGCCAGTACATTTTACACTCAACGTCGTTTTTTTATAAATTCTAAACTTTATTACATCCTTTTTTTAAAATTCAGTTTTATTATATGCTTTTATTACTCGTATCTCACATTTATTCCCTCTTTTTCCGGCTCATGATTTGTGTCAGGTCTGGTCATTCGTTCTTTTATCTCCCAGTATTTCTTTTTTTTTTAGTTACTCCATTATGTGACGCCAGTGGGGATATTTTCCTTCACTTTTGTCTGTCTCAATTCATGCATATGTTTTTCAGGCGTTACATTTATCACGTTTTCTTTATTTCGCTCCACGCATGTTCTTTTAGGATAACTTCACCACCGCCAGCAGTACACGTAACTACCCCCCCCCCCCCCCACACACACACACACCATCAACACCAGTACCATCACCTCCTCCAGCATCACCAGTACCACCATCCTCCCTCTCCTCCCAGCCATCACTGCCACTACCACCAAACCCACCACCTAAACCATCAGTACCACAACCACACTTTATCATTCCATTGACTTTCCACCCACTAGAAACAGCAGCTGTACCACCATATTGTAGCACTTTGATAATAATTATTATTATTATAATTACTGTTACTATTACTATTACTAAAATTGACATTAATAACCTATACCACGTGTGTTCTATGATATATGCAAATACTCTTTCTGATTCAAGCAAATCTACCTGACGGCACACACACACACACACACACACACACACACACACACACACACACTAAACCCATTCTGTCCGCTTTAATGACAATGAAACCTGGGAAAAAATAGTAAGACGAGCAAGACCATAAATATCAACTACTGTGGCAAGACAATCCCCAAAATAGTGAGTAATTCATACGAAAACTATGCCATTAAAAAGAAACAACAAACTATTCTATTAACAAGCGAACTAAACCTTACGTATCTCGTGTTGGTAAATTAGAAACACGCCTCCGTAAAACACAAAACAAAATACTCATCCTCAGCAGATTATTATCATCCCCGTATTAATTAAGAGCCGTCCCTTCCTCGGCCATTCATCACAGAGGGAGAAAGGAGGAAGGCTCAGGAAGCAGGAGGAGCAGCGGAGAGAGAGAGAGAGAGAGAGAGAGAGAGAGAGAGAGAGAGAGAGAGAGAGAGAGAGAGAGAGAGAGAGAGAGAGAGAGAGAGAGAGAGAGAGAGAGAGAGAGAGAGAGAGAGGGGGGAGAGGGGGGAGGATCCCCGCCGCTGGGGAAGAGAGAGAGAGAGAGAGAGAGAGAGAGAGAGAGAGAGAGAGAGAGAGAGAGAGAGAGAGAGAGAGAGAGAGAGAGAGAGAGAGAGAGAGAGAGAGAGAGAGAGAGAGAGAGAGAGAGAGGGGTGAGGGAGGAGAGAGGGGTGAGGAGCGGAAGCCGGCAGACGAGAGGGGGAGGCGAAGGAGGGAGAGAGGAATGGGACGAACTGGTGGGGAGTATGGAGGGTGAAGCGGGAGTTTGGGGGAAGCAGTTGGGGGGATCGAGGAGTAAAGGGGCACCGGAAAGGGATTGGCTGGGGGTGAAGTTAGATGGGGGTAAGGAGATGATATGCTAATGATGGGGGGGGGGGGGAGGTTAATTAAAGACGGACTGAGGGTGGGGGAGGGAGGATAAGGAGGGGAAAGACAAGCCAGTTCATTATTAAAGGGAGTTGGAGATCGCTAGTCACATTATTACTTTGTTAAAGCTCAAAGCAGTCCTCCCTTTATATTTTTTTCTAATCCCTTTTACTCTAGGCTGGGTTAGTGTTGATGGTTTGTCATGGGTGTGTTTATCCCTCAAGTGTTTCGTTCCCGATCGTCATGTCCTAAGTAATCGGGCAAGCTGCGAGTGTAACAACCTCCTAATATAGTCCCTTGTTTGATGGCGTAATATAGAGCACCTACAATACCTGGTGAATGGTTAGCCGTATTTAGGTGGAATCCTGGAATACCCTCAGGAATAAGACGGGAATACAGGTGTCAGAAGTAAAAGAAACAAAAACCACGAGAGAGAGAGAGAGAGAGAGAGAGAGAGAGAGAGAGAGAGAGAGAGAGAGAGAGAGAGAGAGAGAGAGAGTCTACTGTAATACATGTTTGACTAAAATACTGAAACAAATAAAAGCTGTATTTCAAAGATTGCGTTAGGTGAAGAATGTAAGAGTTTCAACAGCTTTGGTTAGGATTTGTGTGTGTTGATGAGACTACGCGCCGGGCAGCTTCATTTGGACCCGCACGGAACGACACTCGGCTCGAAACACCAATGCTGGACCTTGACGAGCTCACGATATATCGCTCGTTCCATCATTACCGGAAGCCTTATGGACGAGTTAAGCATGAACAACACCAAGTATAAGCTACATACACAACCTTAGTGTAATAAAAGATGCATTGCGTAAAATTAACACACTATCGAGACTTGCTGCGGCTTGTCTTGCTGACCCTAAGACCCTCCTCTCGTCCCTTCCCCTCCCTCCTTCCCTCCCAGCAGCCTGAGGTACGACGATTATCTCCTCATCACTCCCTCACACTCACGCTCCCCGGTTCCTTCACACTCATTCCTAAGCATTGTGTCAGACTGCTCATGACTGTTCATGCTACACACACCCACGCCGCCCCGGCCCTCTCGTCGGGGCGGGGCAGAGCGCGACTCACACTCCGATCACCGCCGCGGCGTCAACATCACCGGCCAGGCACCGATGACGTCACGGCCGGCAGCCAATCACAACACGGAACAACCTCCTTCAAATATTACTAATTATACGCCTTTAAATACCTTCAACTCACTCCCCAGGCGATTCTCAACATGGACAAGCCTCACAATCACTGTAATAATCAAGAATAGTCGCACGGGAAGGAGCAAACTGGCAGGACAAGGCTTCAGGCAGCAGGGCCCTCACTCCATCCTGCTCTCAATCATTGTCTATACGCCGCGTCCCTTCCTGCAAGAACAACCACACCGTTTCTCACCTGATCCTTGCCTCGCCTCGCCTCAGCTCACCGCCGCCCGCCTGGCACACGCGCGACACACCCGCCGGGACCCCAACACGCACGGCACACGGACACGCCCTCACTCCGGCACTTTCCGCAGCACTCTGGGCTCGGTGACGTCACCGATGCGCCTTTGTTTTACTCACAATGCCCCGATGTTTTTTTCGAAATGGTTACATTGACACCTGGGGCACTTTGGTCGCTTTCCATCGAATAATAAGCATTGCTATTGAAGTTTGCGATTAAATAAATAACTTCTTCCATTGCTTAGTTAAATAATAATACTAAAATATAATGGCGTTCCCTACGTTACCTCTCTGAGAGTTGGCAACACAAGGCGCCTTCCCTCTACGTTAGTGTCTCGCCACTCGCTTGTTACTGCCTAAATATTTCACTATAAACGAAGGACTCCATGCTATAAATCATTCCTCTGTTTGAGGCGGCGCAGGGATCACTGTACACCCCCCTTTCCCATCCCTGGGGTCGTGACCTCAAGTGAGGTCGCCAAGCGTTTTTCCTGGGGTCGCCAAGACCTCAAAATTTCAATCATTGTGTTATAATAACACATATACAACTAAACTACTGGGGTCGCAGTCATGTCTAGAGGTGCATGATTGGGGTCGTCTGAAAAAAGGTTGGGAACCGCTGCGGTACACCAGCATGATGACTTGTACGCCCCACGCCTGCATGATCACTTCCACCAGGGAGACACATCGTTCACAGGCTTGCCAACACTGCTGACACACATAATAATGCGGCCCTTATAACCAAAAAAAAAAAAAACATTTCAAACAAAATTCCTCCCCTCGTACACACAACCAGGTATTCTTCCTTCCCAGGTGTCACGAATCAGACAAAAGTTCCTGATATTCCTCTAATAATTTCATCCCTTAATTAAAACCAGGCACCTCATCAACCATTACAAGAACAAAACAAAACACACATTTCTCCCGCACTACATCAGGTGTTCTCCCCCCCAGGTGTCGTGGATCAGGCGCCAGGACCTGCACGTGATGACCACAGGTAACTTCACGTACACGACGGACACGAGGTTCCGCGCGCTGCACCTGCCCGGCTCGCCCTTCTGGAACCTGGAGGTGGACCGGCCCGCCATCACCGACTCCGGCCTCTACGAGTGCCAGGTGTCCATGCAGCCCAAGATATCCCGCCGCTTCAGGCTCAGCGTTGTGGGTGAGTGATGATCCTATTCAAGTTAATGAAGTAGAAGCTCAGATTAGCACCATGAAACCTAACAAGCCTTGTGGACCTGATGGTCTCAGTCCCGGTGTCTTGAGATTATTACCTGCCCAGTGGATCCTCACCATTTCAGTGTTATTTAATGCAGTCTTTTCCTCAGGGTGTTATCCCTCATCCTGGCGCCGTGCTCGTATGTTCACTATATTTAAGAGAGGTAACAGGAAAATTCCGGTGAACTACCGAGGGATCAATGTTATTAATTGTTTGGCAAAGCTCTTTGACTCAGTTTTGGACCCTTCTTTTCTTGTATTAAATCAACTCTTTATCACTCATTAATTACTCAATAAAGGATCTCACCGTCTCGTATCCCAGGTAACGTGATCCGGCTTAAGTTGTTATTGGAGACTGGTGTTCGGGGATAAACAAGGGAAAAAGAAAATATACATTTATCTAAAATTAAATGAAAGTAGTTGACTTACGCAATATTCTATGCTCAGACGATCATAACACTGGCATATTCAGCAATGGATGAAACATATGACAAACGACATGTCTTAAACATAATACTACAATATGTGCTCAATTGTTGCCAATAATAATAACACTCGTCGTTCCACAAGCAGTGGTTTGTATCTCTCTGCTTACATCACAATCATTATGTACTCTCCTCACAATCCTACTACACATTCCTATAGTATAATCTACTACAAGTCACGGAAGCACCAAATTATACCACACCCAGTGGTTTTACCTTTGTTTTACATCGCAAACAAATAATCACAATCCTGTCCCACTCACAATCCTACTTCACATCTCCTACATTATAATCTCCAGGACAATACAGTCGGTTTCCCTTAGATTCTCGAATTTCTACTCACGCTTGAGATCACAACAGCCATTCTCGGCTGAGTGAGTAGCAGGTCTGCTTGAGGCGAGAACCAAGCTCGGTCTACTCATACCACTGATTTCTAGGCCACATTTTCTTTTGCTTGAGGCGGACTTACATCCTTGACACGCCCTTAATTTTCTACATAACCAATGGCCAATACTTCCTGTCACACCCATCTGGTCGCTCATTATGTTGTACTGTTTTACTTCTCCTGCTATTCGTGATTCAGTCTTAAGACACTCCCAGTGATTTTTCTGTTAAATTATTGGCTCATAACATGTCGCCACGACTGACGTCACGGATCAGAGTCTTTTTCAATGGTTGTTCACACTTTCTGACCACGCCCACTGGGTATCTGTTTTCTGTATCTGAGTCTGGGTATCTGTTTTCCTTTATCCTCGTTGTTTCCTCCTTGTTAGTGTTTGTCCTATGAGATGTTTACACAGTTGTATATCTGTCACCCTACGTGTTAATGTTTGTCCTGTCAGATGTTTACTCTGTACTGTTATGGCTGTTCCTCTTGTTTGTTCGTTTTCTGGTTCCCGACATACTTCCCCTTCCGGAAGATCTCGCCTCGGAGATCTCACAGGTGTTGGTGGAGAAGATACGCCTTGCAATGTCTGCAGTTGGCTCGAGTCTGGAAGGAGGCGGCATTGTGCGTACCGCAGGACATAGGAATACCCAACGGCAGACGTCACCAGCAGAAGAACCAGGATGACGACAATGGCAAAGACAATCCACCAATGGATTGCGGATTGGAAGGGCTGTTCCGGCTCGACCACAGAATTGAGGGGCTGCAAGCCAGCTGTTAGCTCCTGTAGGGGGATGGACTCAGCACTGCGAAGAGAACCTTGCCGAAGCGTCAATATCCCATTACCCGCCAGGCTGACACTATGTCTGTTTACAGGATTGGTATGGCATGTGAGTGTCAGAGTGATGGGGGAGGCAAGTGAACAGGTCCAGTAGCCAGGACCTTTTATAAACATAGGGGGAAATGTTTTCAAGACTATTGTGTGGCAGAGGTTGATCACTGACTCATGATTCAAGAAAGCAGCCGATTCACAAGAGGCTGCGTGACTAGCCTCATAGACGGGGCCTGTGGGAGGACAAACTAACATATGGTTATTCTTGTTACTGTGTTCCATACTAGAAAGCAGAAAATATATTTTCCGATTATCATGAAGGCAATATATCGTGAATCAACACTATACATAAGAAAGTAAGTGCTATTCTGCACAGAAAATGGAAGGGAGTCGATTCGAAAGACATCAAAGGTGTCAGGCGGATCTCCTCGTAAAGGTTTGGTGAGACAGAAATTACGAGAATCGTGCAAAGCCGTTGTCCTGGAGGACAGTTATTACATCCCTATATAAAGCTAAAAAATCAAGAACTGCAAGGCACAAAAGACCTGGAGGCCGAACCTAGGCTTCCTTTAATGTGCTGAACAACTGTTTGTCTCACATAATGGTTGGAGTTATGTATGTTTGCAGGGGAGCCTGCAGACTCAACTTTAAATCTTGTATACCTGGTCTCATGTGTCTCAATGCTAAGTCAAAATACAACAATGCTTGTAGGAGCTTTTTTCTCTTCATAATGCCAAAGTCTATAGAAAATTAGCGCACAACTTGGTTCAATACATCTACAGCTGAATATAGCCTATTAAAGGCAGATTGCATGGCATGCATATTACTTAACGATGTTGAGTTTTCCATAATAAACATTTAACTATATAAAATTTTATCAGTTAATGACTCTAGTACTCTATTTTTCCATGAATAGCATCAACTTGAGCCTGGGTCGCGGTACCAAATAAGATATTAGACAAGGATCCTTAAAAAAAAATATATTTCTCTTTTTTTTATAACTCATAGAAGCATGCAGCTTGTTTTGATTAGTAGTCACCACATAGCCTAAAACTATTCTTAGATGATGCAACAATGAACTGAAATAATTTTCAAAATTAAAGAGTGTGTATTTTATTGCTTTTACAGCTGGATACTCAGGTGACATTTGAATAACATTTCAAGCTAAAGAAGCAGTTACATTCCGTGCTTTATATAATGCAGCTAAAACATCTTCTGTGAGGCTAAACAGTACTATAGTATCTGTCTGTGAGGACTATAATATAGATAGTATGTTGGTGTGAAACTTTGGCCAGCACGTGTTGGGGACTCCTGTTGTGTCATTGAGTCGTACAACGAAAGAGTCAAATCAATCTGTGGTTTATTTCGTCATATTTCCGCTCAATCATTACATTTTCATCCTTATACATTATTCCTGTTTTATATCGTATTAGTTTTGACATTACATTAGGCAACTCTTGTACCGTCGAAGAGCGAAGGCTTTATCTATGCCGAGGTGGCTCTGAAAGTTTGGGAGTAACCTGAGAAGGTAGGGCCTGTGCATCAGCTGTTTATTGATGGTGTAGAACGAACATTATTTAATGTGTCATGAGTAGCAGTCACCTCTCCGCTACGAGTTATCATTTTCGGTATAATTTTTCTCAGCGACTTCAGGGTTGAGTAATGCAAAACATAGATCAGTGTGTGTCTCTGGATTTAAAGGGTATGCTCGCCTAACCGTTGGACATTGCTGCACATCGATGCAGTCTTCATGAAGGACTTTTACTCTATCTGTGAGGACGGTTGAAACCTTACTAGTCCTGAGGTCTCTAGTATTAGCTTATTTGTCTCTGGCCCTAAGCCTGCGTCAAGTGAGAACCTATTACCCTGGGACACAGGCAAGTATCTAATGTCTAAGTTAAAAGAGTTTGCTTTCCCGGAAAACCCATTTATCCATCAGTCTGATAGGGAAGATGAACAGGTGGTGTGCCATCTGCCTAGGCTGGGCCTATGAATTTTAGAGTAAAAGAGTCGACATTAAGATGGTACAGCAGGACACAGAAGCTAGCGGGAGTAGACTGGCATGTAGGAGACTGGGGGAGCAAGCTAATGTTTAAAGCAAGAACGAGAACCCTGGAGGAAAATGACAGGAACAGGGACGGAGGAAACCAGAACTGTAGCTGTAGGACAGGGGAGAAAGAATCAGTGGAACACCTAATGGTAGAATGCAGCAACTAAGAGAAGGGAGTTATTAGTAGCATCAGGGAGGAGTAGGCTAAGAGGCTAGAGGAGGATAACGGGGCAGTCGCATGGTACGTGTTGGATGGAGATGCAGCGCTGGGAAAAAAGGGCACAAATGCTTGAATAAGTGCACGGATAAGCAATGTCAGTAAGTTATTCCAGCAACAAACTGAAAAGTAAAGTGTGATAGTGTATTGCAGTGAAGAAAAATTAAGCTACACAGCACAATTGATAGAAAAGTGTGTGAATAAACAGGAGAGACGCCCGAGAGGAGGAGGACAGGTCAAAAAAAAAAGAAGAAGAATGTTTGTTTACATATCCGCCTCAATACGTTCCATGTACGGCGCGAAACCCGGACCTGGGTCTGGGTTTAAAGCCGAACCTGGTTCCGGGTTTTGTGTCTAATGGAAAACGCTATTGATGAGACCCCAGGGGAGGGGGCCGTAAAGCCGCCGGACCAGTCGTCTGACCCACCGCATGACCCCGTCCAAGAAATGAGGAATGCATCAGCTCCCTCAAGCGGTCCATCTCTCCAGACTGATCAACGTACGTACCACAAAATAAAAGCATGTGCAACCTGATTCCCCTTCTCGCAGTGTTCACAGTACCGCCACCATTGATACTAACCCCCAACACTCTCCCCCCCCCCCTCCCACCCCCAGCTCCGCCTGGTGCCCTCCGCAATGCCCACAACCCCGGGACGCATATTCGCCAAGTCTGGAACACCTCGTCTCCACGGGAAATTAGGACCATCACAGCGCGCGCTCAGCCAGGCCAGGTATTGCCAGCTCGTGACGTCATTACTTACCCTTTATTTACACAGTTTTATCAAATATATGTTAATTATTTCGTGAGAACACACATATTTTCAACAGTTGAGATGTTTCTACTGATGTTATTGATGTCTGACATGCTATAACACAGAGCTGGAACATATAACTGATAACTGTGACGAGCTAAGTTATCTGGGAACACTGACGGAACATCGTCCCTTGCTCCTCGGGCTGTGTTACTTTATTTTCAACAGTTGAGATGTTTCTACTGATGTTACTGATGTCTGTCATATTATAACACAGAGCTGGAACACATAACTGATAACTCTGACGAGCTAAGTTGTTTCTGGGGGCGTGAGCTGGATGCAAGGGGAACGTGATTCCGTCTGCCAAAAATTGCATTTTTGCAAGAAAGACACCCACACACACCCACACCCACACCCACACACATGCACATTGCAATAAATAAATAAATACACACATTGGAAGAAATACACACACACACACACACACACACACACACACACACACACACATTGCAATAAATAAATAAATACACACATTGTAAGAAATACACACACACACACACACACACACACACACACACACACACACACACACACACACACACACACACACATTGCAATAAATAAATAAATACACACACATTGCAACACACACACACACACACACACACACACACACACACACACACACACACACACACACATTGCAATAAATAAATAAATATACACACATTGCAACACACACACACACACACACACACACACACACACCAGAAAAACTTCCTCTGCCCTCGCCTTTATTGACTTTCGGAAAGCCTTCGACCTGGTTGACCACACCACTGCCATCACCAAGGCCATAAACATCGGCCTGCCCTCCCACCTGACATCCTGGCTGGCGGACTTCCTGACGCACCGGCACCAAGCTGTGCGTCATCAGGGCTGCACCTCCACCCTCCAGCCCCTCTCTGCTGGGGTGCCACAAGGGACGCGCATGGGGCCTCTTTGCTTCCTTATTCTGATCAACAATGCACTGTTAGACGCCCCTCATCGCTGGAAGTACGTGGATGATTCTACAGTGGGCATCTCCATCAACAACACAGCCCCTGACTACACGCCTCTACAACACATTCTGGACCGCCTGCAAAGCTGGACGCAAGATAACACGTCACCATCAACACCAACAAGACGGTGGTGATGCATTTTCACACCTCCACCACTGCCATCCCACCGTCAGCCCTGGAGGTTGGCCCTCACCAGCTGCAGGTGGTTGAATCCACCAAACTACTTGGAGTCACCCTGGACAGCAAGCTGAGCTGGGGCAAGCACGTCGCCACCATCATCAGGGCGGCTTCCTACAAACTTTTCATTCTGAGGCACATGAAGGCACTGGGAGCCCCCCAAAGGTCGCTCAAGGACCTGTACACCACCTTCATCCTCCCCAGACTCCTCTATGCCTCTCCTGCTTGGGCTTCCTCCATCAACAAGACCAAGCAACGCCAATTATTGAGAGTGCAAAGCCGTGCTTGCAGACAGATTCTGGGCAGTTCTTACACTAACTACGAGCATGCACTCACCCTGCTGAATATGCCCACCCTACAGGACCGATACCAGACAAACCTAACCAAATTCGGCAAGTCCCTCCTCCACAACCCCCGTCATAGAGATCTACTCCCACCCCCCCTCCCACGCCCCCCCTAAACCCACAAGACACCACAATATTCTCGTCCCGGTCAAAACTCGCACGGACAGATATCGGCTTAGTGCGATACCGACGCTTGTGAGGGTCATTAACACCTCCATGATCACATGACCCCTCCACCCCAACACACACACACACACACACACACACACACACACACACACACACACACACACACACACTCCTTCCCCATTTCCCCCATTACTCATCACATGAAACTCATTGTATGGTATTTTTGTGTATTTTCAGCCTTATGGCTGCCTACAAATGAATAAACCATTTATTATTATTATTACACACACACACACACACACACACACACACACACACACATTGCAAGAAATACACACACACACACACACACACACACACACACACACACACACACACACACACATTGCAAGAAATACACACACACACACACACACACACACACACACACACACACACACTCTCTCTCTTTTATTGATTTCCGAAAGGCTTTTTACCTAGTTCACCATACCACAGTCATCAACAAAGCAATAAACCTAGGGCATCACCCTAACCTGGTCTCCTGGCTGGCTGATTTCCTGCACCAGCGTAGACAGGTGGTGAGATTTCAGGGAGTGGCCTCCCCTCCTCTACACCTTACTTGCGGGGTACCTCAGGGGTCCAAAATGGGCCCTTTGTGCTACCTTATTCTAATTGATGACGCCCTGACCCACACACCCCACCGCTGGAAGTACGTGGACGACACCACAGTGGGAGTAACAATCGACAACAGCAACCCAGATTATTCCCACCTCCAGGAAACACTACACAACCTACACACATGGACAACACAAAACATGGTCACCATCTACGACACCAAAACTACACTCCTACACATCAACACCTCCTCTGCCCCTGTTGCCCCCCCTGTGGTGTCCATCAACGGCACTCCCCTCCAGGTAGTGACATCTGCAAAACTACTTGGAGTCACCCTGGACAACAAGGTCACATAGCTCACCAGATCTGCCACCTATAAGTTGTACCTGCTGAGGAGACTCAAAACGCTGGGGGCCCCTGAGTGTGCGCTGGCGAGCGTGTACTCCTCATTCATCCTCCCCAAACTGACATACGCGTCCTCCATCAACATCACGCAGCGCCGCCAACTTGAACGCGCCCAGAAGCGAGCCTGCAAAATCATCCTGGGCCCTCACTACACCAGCTACCAGGACGCCCTCGACTCCCTCCATCTCACCAGCCTACAACACCGTCACGAGACCCTACTACACCGGTTCGCAACCAAGCTTCTCAACCAGCCCAGACACAGACACATCCTCCCACCCGCAGTGAACCGCCCTCAGCACTCAGTGAGACACCACAACATTATTGCCCCGAAACGGGCACGGACTGACCGCTATAAGAACAGCGCTGTGCCCGTGATGGTCAAGTATATCAACAATGCAAATTAGGAGCAGCACTATTTGTATGTTTTGTAAATATTTTTCATTGGACTTATTGTTGTTGCTATTATTATTATTATTATTATTATTATTATTATTATTATTATTATTATTATTATTATTATTATCACTATTATTATTATCATTATTATGATTATTATTATTATGAAGATTATTATGATTACTATTATTATTATCATTATTATTATCATGATTATTATTATTATTATCTTTACTATGATTATTGCTATTATTGTTATTTCTATTTTCCTTTTTATTTTCAATCATACTACTTTGTTCATTTGTCTCATTCATTTCATTTCATCTTCCATTGATGTATATTTTCAGCTCTAGGGCTGCCTGGTACTTCATGCAATAAACCGTTTATTATTATTATTATTATTATTATTATTATTTTACACACACACACACACACACACACACACACACACACACACACACACACACACACACACACAGTCTGGGGGTCTACTTATTGTCATTAGGAAAAATATTAGCTTCCAGTGGAGGCACATAAGAACTAACTCTCAATTACAGTAGACAGAGGGAGGGCAAATTTAGGTAAGGAGTTGGTAATAAGCTGTGTTTACATTCCCCCTCACACTCAAGATATGGCACTGAAGAGCACTTTGATGAGTTGGACAATTTTTTGATAACTTATACCAGTGATGACTATATGCATGTACTTTGTGCTGATTTTAATGCTCATACTCTCACTATGTTCCCTCTGGTGCTGGTGATGATGATCGGGTGCCTGCCGAGGTACCCCACATAAGTGTAACTGATTATGGTATAACTAAGACCAGGGCAAACCAAGATCTGACCCTAGACAGGAACTTTTATGACAGGAAACTGGTTGAACTTTGTAAAAATCATCAAGTGTTTATATTTAATGGAAGGATGGGGGAAGACTGTGGTATTGGCAAGCCTACAACTGCATACAATACAACTATAGATTACTTCTTAGGTTCACCTGAAGTTATGCAGTATGTGGTGTTTTTTAGAGTACTGGTGATCCGCTGTTGTCTGATGTACACTGTGGATTACACGGAAGGATGAAATTTATGGGACCAAGTAATGTACCCGCTGTAAGCATGAGTGCCCAGGAGGCAGAACAAAGAAGAGCAAGTGAAAGGCCACGAAAGTGGAATGCTGAGAGAAGGGATGTATATGTGAGGAATATTAGTGAGTGTAAGGTAAATGAGTTGATGGTTAAGTTGAATAATTTATCCATAGATGATATTAACCAGGAATTAAAGCAAATATTAAATGACCCTGCACTTGCAACTTTTCCACAGCATAAAAAAAAACATATATCAAAAAGAGCAACAATGCCACTGTAAAGGGTTATGACGAACAATGCTGGAAAGTAAGAAAGGAGTACCATAAAGTTAGGCATAGATATCATTTGCACAGGAATAGTGTAAACTTTAACAGCATGATTGAGGGAAGCAGAAAATACAAAACAAATCTTAAAAGAATAAAATACAAGAAGATAAACATAATTAAAGAACTTAGGAAATGCAAAAGTGATGACCCTAAAGAATACTGGAAAATCCTTAATGGTCAGAAAAAGAGCCATCAGATCCCCATTACATTAAATGAATTTCCGAGCATTTCAGACAGTTAGCGAGTGATGACAACATTGATAATAATGAAGTAAATATTCTAAATGATCATGATAATATAGATAATGAGCTCTCACCATTACTTAATGACCCTATAACCAACGAAGAGGTTGCTAGAAATATTTTTTAAAAAATTAAAAATCCCCAGCATCTGACATGATATTAAATGAATACATTAAAAGTACTCAGCATATTTTGTTCCCCTATATATTAAGCTGTTTAATAAGATACTTGATACTGGCGTCATGCCATCTGAGCGGCTGGTTGGGACAATAGTGCCACTTTATAAGAATAAGGGTGACGCTCAGGATGTTAACAACTACCGGGGGATCACTTTGCTTAGTTGTATGGGGAAGCTATTTACCTCAGCACTTAACGAGAGACTCAATGAATACTCAAATACAAAGTTTATTATTAATGAAACACAAGCAGGTTTTAGGCATGAGTACTCTACACTGGATCATATATTTTTGCTTAAATGTATAATTGATTGTTCAATTGGAGGAAAAGGAAGCTCTTTTGTCTGTTTGTGGACTACAAGAAAGCTTTTGATATGGTGTGGCGGGAAGGTTTGTGGTACAAGTTGGTGAAGGAAAAGGTGAATGGGAAAATATTTAATGTAATCAGAAACATGTATGATGACATCAGGTCTTGTGTCATGCTGAGCCAATAGTAGGGTTAAGGCAGGGATAAAATTTGTCACCATTGCTGGTCGCTCTTTAATTAATGATATTGAAAGTAAATTGCTTGAATTTGATTGTATTTATGTAGATTTTGGTGATGATTTCTTAAATTCATACCAAAAACTCCTGGTATTAATGTATGCAGATGATACAGTTATCGTGTGTGATAGTGAGGAGGGAATTCAACAAGCCTTGACTGCTTTGAATTTGTACTGTAATCAGTGGAAACTACAACTTAACTGCAACAAAACAAAAATAGTCATGTTTAGTAGGGGAAGAGCCAACATTGATAACTACAAATTTGAATTTGGAGGTGAAAACATTGAAGTAGTGGAAGACTATAAGTATCTTGGTGTTATTTAATTACAACGGAAGGTTCCGTAAAGGCGAGCTGGAGCTTGAAGAACAGGCAACACGGGCAATGTATTCACTGATAGGAAAGTGTAGGAAATTTGACTTGCCAGCCGACATGCAAAGTGAACTATTTAATACCACGGTGTTGTCCGTACTGACCTATGCTTCAGAGATTTGGGGATTTTACAGAGTTAGAGAGTTAGAGTCTTTGCGTATGAAATTTTTAAAACAGGCATTGGGAGTTCATAAGAATACTAGCAATGACATGGTATATGGTGAACTGGGAGTATTTCCACTTGACATACATATAAAAAGCAGAATGATGGGATATTGGTCTAAAATTATTTTAGGTAAAGATACAAAATTTTGGTCAGTAATGTATCACTGCTTGGTACATTTGGATAGGTTAGGGATATATACTTCTCCATGGTTATTATTAAAAACATTTGTGATGAGTGTGGTATGTCATGGTTATGGTTGTCTCAAGATGTTCCCAATACAACATGGGTTAAAACAAGCTGTGGAATTGAGATTGAAAGACCAGTGAATTGCAACTTGGCACAACAACATAGTAACAAAATCTCTGTGCAGTAATTACAAAATGTTTGAGGTGGATTATGGCATGGAGTGGTATATTTCAAGCTTACAGAAGAGCAACCGAATAATAGTGACGAGATTAAGAACTTGTAACAACAGTTAATGCAACTGTTAATGCTGGCAGGCATCAAGGCGTAAATAGAGAAGATCGGCTTTGTAATAGATAAGTGTGATGCTGGCGTTGTGGGAGATGAACTCCATGTTCTTTTTGAGTGCACTGATAGTGAAACTGTAAGGTTGCATAATATGTACATATCAAGCTATTATACACACAGGCCATCACATTTCAAATATATATCACTGATGCAAACCACCAAT
The DNA here is from genome assembly GCF_024679095.1 of Eriocheir sinensis. Lineage (NCBI taxonomy): Eukaryota > Metazoa > Arthropoda > Malacostraca > Decapoda > Varunidae > Eriocheir > Eriocheir sinensis. The sequence continues at coordinate 149,872 of NC_066517.1, forward strand.
GTTACCATCATGAAAAACTTAGCTCTGTTCTTGAGGCCAGTGCTAAGCATGTTCAGATGAGTGTCTGGTGTTGGCACTCATTATTCTCCTTCAATTATTTTTATTTCTTCGTACCTGTTTTTGTTACTTTTGTTAATGTATTTAATTATTGTTGTGTTTGTTTTGGTTAGTTATATAACCAGATATTTACTTGTGGCATGGACAACATATTGTGTTATTTTTTTTCTTTTGGAGGAGCTCCAAACTTTTTTTTATAAAGTCTGAGCTTGATCAGTAAATTCAATTCAATTCAATTCAATTCACACACACACACACACACACACACACACACACACACACACACACACACACACACACACACACACACACACACACACACACACACACACACACACACACACACACACACACACACACACACACACACACACACACACACACACACACACACACACACACACACACACACACACACACACACACACACACACACACACACACACACACACACACACACACACACACACACACACACACACACACACACACACACACTGTGGGCCAATGTTCCGTCAGTGTTGCCAGATAGCTTAGCTCGTCACAGTTATCAGTTATGTGTTCCAGGTCTGTGTTATAGCATGTCAAACATCAATAACATCAGTAGTGCCATCTGAACTGTTGAAAATAAAGTAACACAGCCCGAGGAGCAGGGGACGATGTTCCGTCAGTGTTCCCAGATAACTTTAATAATAGCTCGTCACAGTTATCAGTTATGTGTTCCAGCTCTGTGTTATAATGTGTCAGACATCAATATCATCAGTAGAAACATCTCAGCTGTTGAAAATAAAGTAACACTGCCCGAGGAGCAAGGGACGATGTTCCGTCAATGTTCCCAGATAACTTAGCTCGTCACAGTTATCAGTTATGTGTTCCTGCTCTGTGTTATAATGTGTCAGACATCAGTAACATCAGTATATACATATCAACTGTTGAAAATATGTGTTGTCACGAAATAATTAACATATATTTGATAAAACTGTGTAAATAAAGGGTAAGTAATGACGTCACGAGCTGGCAATACGTAGCCTGGCTGAGCGCGCGCTGTGATTGGTCCTAATTTCCCGTGGAGACGAGGTGTTCCAGACTTGGCGAATATGCCCCCGGGACTCGAACCTATGGGTTCACGGGCTCACCACGCCGGCACGCTGATCGACCACTCAGCCACCGCCTCGATCCTAACCATCCCTGTAGCTACCGTCAGCTGTCAGCCTGTCGCAAGAGAGAAAAGTAATCATTTGGTACTCGGTTTACTTGGTTTTGAAGAGTAATCAAACCCAAATTACTCGGTTTGCCAAAAGTACTCGGTTGCCCCATCCCTACGATTCTCCTGCTGGCAACGTGATGAAAGTAATCCAATGAAAGTCCTCACACCAAAGAAATGCTGCCAAGTCATATTCATTGAACGATCTGCCTCGTAACATGGACGTTATCACGCATCAGCAAATAAAAATAAATAGAAAAATAAAATAAATAAAAATTTCACTAATGTATATAGGTTTTTGGTGAAGTACAAAGGTTAATGTATACTCACCCTCCCGAAAAAAAAGATCCTACATGTCGTCATACCTGGGCCAAAATAGTCACTTCCAAAACTTTTTTTGACAACAAAAATAACGTTACAGGAAACGCTGTGCCGAATGGCACACGGGGCACTCATACCAGAGAAGTGAGAAGGAGCAGCGGACTGTGATACTATCTCCTCAACAGGTCACCCGATGCACTAATACATGCCCATGAATGAGTTGAAAAAGTCGGCCAAGGTTAACCACAGTGAACGCGAGTTTCAAAAACACCTTAATTTTTGTGCCAAATGGCATACAGTTTCCATTTATTGAGGTTAGTGAAGAAGTTATTTAAGTTTCCCATGTAAAGTACAGTTTCTTTAATTACTCCTCCACATATTTTTATAAATCCTGCAGTTTAAGCTGAAATTACTGAATCCATTATTTTCCTTTATTATAATTAATTTAATTTAGTTTCTGTATATCAAGTTTTCTATTCTTAGTTGAACTGAGATAGCTACATATTTGCTTTTCTCGGGTTTTGTCTGTATAAGTTCCTGTCGTTGAAATAAACAAGTCTCAGCAAGAATGTTATAGTAGGATATCAATGTATTATTATTATTATTTAATATCACCACGAATTAGGCATACAATTGTCAATGGAAAAAACTCACGACAGATAGATCACGCCACCTTATAGGAATGTCGTCCGTCAGTGTTTACCGTCTCAGTTTTGTATACATCGCATTTCATAGTGCGTGGAGGTCACCTTGACGTACAGTCGACGATAGAGAGTAGTGTCACGGTTTTCAGAATGTTTAGTCTGGTGGCGGTATCTGGCAACTATACCACGGTGACGCATTCACTGGCGATGTTAGTGACGTGTTTCAGTGTGTACCGTGTGTGTGTGACCGTGAAATTATAATATTGTATAATATTATATTATATTAAAATATAATGTAGTTAAAAATATACCGGATTACATGAATTCAATTTAGAAATGCGATAATGAATGTCTTCTACATGATGATGATGATGATGACGAGGTAAAACATATCACAAACAGTCTGAAACACTTTTTCTTATTAGACTTTGAAAATACCGTGTGCAATGCTGTCCTTCACAGAGGCAGGCAGTGACTAATGCTCCTTACCATCAAACAGCAAATAGGCTTGAGGGTCTGTTTAACTCGCAGCCTTAATTCCCGTCACTATAAAGCCTCAAAGACAATTCAGATCATCAAAAATCTAAAATCATTTCTCCGTGATGATTACGTATTATCTAAGTATAAATATGTGTGTGTGTGTGTGTGTGTGTGTGTGTGTGTGTGTTGAGCTCGGCACGTCGCTGACTAGCTGACCCCTTGTCGCTGATGGACAAGTCTCCCGTCCCCACCCAGCATCTCGCCCTCTCTCTCTCTCTCTCTCTCTCTCTCTCTCTCTCCTATTTTTTTAAGTATTAAAAATTATACGTTTCCACAGCCACTGACGTGACAGCTCAACTGCAGTGCCTGCGGACATAAGGGCTTTAATAGAATACCGCTACTCCAGCCGTCAAGGCCCGCGGTCGACGACGCCATCATGTGAACGTTTATAGCCTATTATTACGTATAAAAAAAATTATAAAGAACAAGATCTCGGCTGTCAGGGATTTTTTTGTATTTAGTTAAAAGGCATAACAATCTCCCCTAATAAGTGCAATATATTTTTAAATGTATCATAGTTTGATAAACAACTTAGAGTTGCTCTTGACTAAATTTGAACGAAACTAAAAGCTCGTGTCAAAATGTAGCGACAGAGCCTAAAGAAAAAATATTTATTAAGCGTTAGCGACGGACACTTCTGATAATATCTATCTTAAAATTATGTAGAGTGCACCTGTGACCACCGATCACCATAACAGTACGGTTTCGATAGGATATAATAATTTTCATGTCACGTGGAGGGGTTGCCAGATGTCGCTTTCTGAACGAAACTTACTGGACAGTGTGTCATTACTCTCTATAGCCGACTGTACGTGACCAATTGTAACAATTATTTTCCAACCTGTAACTCGTCACTCCTTCACGAGAGTCCGACTGACACACAAGGACAGTCGCTCTCGCTCCGATGCTCCTTTGTACATAGGCTACGAATATATTCGGCTTAAGGAAGCTGAAGTCTTAATCAACGCCCTTTAAACGCCCCCCGCCAGCCCGTTACATTTGGTTGGCAGCGGTCACCACCGCGCCTGTGCCTTCGCTACTTCGTTCTCCTCCAAGCTCCGAGCCATGAGAACTCACCAACAAACTCCGGGGACAGGCGTAGACGGAAGGAAGAAGTCACAAGCCAGCCGTCCGCGGCAACTCACCAGGCGCCAGCTACAAGCAACTCACCAGGCATCCGCTACAAGCTCTATACAGGCGTCAAGCCTCGAGCACACCCGCGGCAACTCACCAGGCGCCAGCTACAAGCAACTCACCAGGCGTCAGCTACAAGCTCTATACAGGCGTCAAGCCTCGAGCCACCTACAGGCCTACGCAGCCGAGAGCGAGGGCCACAATCTACAAGCCGCTCCCCCGCTTCAAGCCAGCACTGCTACGAGCACTGCAAGCCACTCACAGCTCACTCGAAGCCCTCCACGATACACCCTCGGGCCTCCGCCCGCGGGAGGAGGCACGCCCAGCTGACCTTGGAACAACCCACATGCCCCTCGCACCACAGCGGGCGGCAACACCGCCGCTGCCGGGAGCACCGGCCCAAACCTCTTTCGGCAAATAGTCAGCAAGGGTACCCGCGGACATCTCCCGGTGACTGCAAGCAGTTACCACTACCGTCTCCTGCAAGGCGTCTTCTCAAGAGGTTACACACCCAAGTCGTCTTATCTGCCACCGCGACCCATCTCTCAATATAACAAGAACGCCGCAGCCGTCCTACGTCTGGCGGCAGTGTTCCGGCACCGGCACCCAGCCGCGGCCAGTCAAATCGCTGGGTCAGCAGTTTCCAGCAGCCAGTACAGGTCCACCGATGTCCGCCCTTCCCTCATCTCTCACCGCCGCTGCTGCCGCGGCTGAGGTTTCCCGACGCGACTCCAACGACTGCACGTACCCCAGGGCGTCACCAACCTTTGCCCTCTCCACTACATCAGCTGATTAATCTTGGTATTTGTGGATATTCCCTTCTGGTCAAAATATACCGGCTCGGCTTATTTCAGTTTTGTTTCGAGCAGAGGCACGACCTTTTTGTTTCTGTGTTCCTAACACTGTTAATCAGTCATAATTGTGAGAGTAACGTTCATTCGCATACGATATTGATCCTTTCTTATTGTTTGCTAGCGGTATACTGTGAGTTCCCTGATCAAAGTTAATCTTCCTCAGTGTGCCCTGCCTCCGTTTTCTCTTCGCCGCTCGAGAGAAAACGAGAGCTTCAAAGGTATACTCACTTAATTTTCTCCTACCCAAAATACCGCAGTATTTATGGAGTTATTATTTTTTTTCATATACCCATAACATTATGACATTCCATTATAACCTTAACTTTTATTACGTCTAACTGGCACCTTGCTAGCCATTCTTTTTTTTTTTTAGGGTTTCGGCGCAAACTATTAATTCATACACGTTACGTTTATTGGTTAATAATTACAGCTATCAAAATATGCTCCTATGTTGTAACTGATTTACACCATAGTATGAACGAAGACACTCGCTAAACTCGGCGACACTTTTATGCATTTAACACAGACCACAGACGAAGAGGGTACGGAACACGATACCAAAACCGATGAATTTACTAAGGTAATCTTATGATCAGGCACTCATTATTTATCAATTCCAGGCCGCAGAATTCGTTCACCCCCGGGTTCGTCGGCATACTTACAACCCACTCAAGGTTCAAGAACACCCTCACCATCAACCCCTCGCAACAGCCGCAACATTGCAGGCTCAAAGTAAGGCATCTCTCACCTGTAGTTTTTGCAAACAATCAGGACATTCTGTACATTCTTGCTTCGCGAAACGTAGGGAATCAACACACTCAAGACATGGCTCTGATAGGAGGTCAGGAGGTTACAGGGGCGGGCATCATTCATCACACAGGAACCCTAGGCCAAACCATCAGCGGAAGGCTGCCTTTGCCTTGTCCACGGGAATTGTTTTCATGATTCAGACAGTTGTCCTGCAATACAAAAAATCAAGGAGGAACAGAAGTACAAGTCCTCGGCGGACAGTAAACCACACTCCTCCTCTTCTCAGAATAAAAAGACATGACTTCGTGACAGCCCCAAGGCGTACATCCACGTGTCCTTTAAGGACAATACTAATTGGGAGCAACTTGACTCCGTCATTGCCGCCTTGGGACGGACAAGCATAATTGCCCTCCCTTGCAAAGTGGGCAAAATTTCACTCACCTTAGCGGTAGACACAGGTGCGACAGTCAATGTCATCTCAGACTCCGCTTACAGGTCACTGACACGACAGGCGAGAGGGGAAACTTGGCCGGTCCAAGAGAACGACCTGAATGTGGTAGGCGTGACGGGCACCACTTTAGGAATCCTTGGGCGAGTACCACTAACAGTCAGCTTACATGAAAAAGTATGTCCCTTTCGAGATTTCTTTTATGTCTCTAGCAGGTTTGCTTTACCTGTGGATGGGATCTTAGGATTAAACGCCATGAAAGACCTGCACATAACCATAAACCCTGAAAGCAACGCGATCGTGTATCAAGGCCGACGCATACAGGGGATGGTAAATCCATCGCCTCTGTCACCTGTAATCCCACCCTCAGAGGGGGAAAATGACCAACCCACCACAGACTCAGGGTCTGCCACCGCCCAAGTGTCACCTCTTACGGTCAAACCACACGAAAACATTGCAGACTTGTGGCGGACAGTAACGGCAGTCGTAGAAGGTCCTCAAATAGTTCCGGATCGTGCTGCAAAACTTGTTAAAATCCGTTTGCCTAACGCCCCTCCAACGGGCAGTGATGTGTGTATCGACGGAGCTCCTCACATACACCGCGTGACGGTGGAGGTAACTCTTGCAACAGTCAAGGAGGGAGGTTTTGCAGAGGCATTGGTAATAAACACGTCTGGATCCCCTGTATCCTTAAAACACGGTGTTAGATTATGCCAGTGTCTAGTGTATGGGAGAAATGTCGCCCCGGAACCAGCTGAATACCCTTCAGCCCAAGTCTCAGGCATAACCTTGGCGTGTCAGGCTTCTCCCGAACAAGACACAGCTGATTTAGAGGCATTCCTAAAAGTTGCACACTATTCCGATATTAAGCCAACCTTAGTCCGGCTTCTGGAACATTAAAGGGGGGCGCTTGCTCTACCAGGCGAGCCGCTTGGAGTTACGCAGTGTGCTGAACACCACATTAAGTTAAAACCCAATACAAATCCTGTATATATCAATGTGTATAAACTCCCCCACAGTCAGAGGGAGGTCGTACAACAACTTATCTCTGAAATGTTAGAACAAGGTGTCATCAAAGAATCGAATTCCCCGTGGAATTCACCCTTGTTTCTGGTTCCAAAGAAAGACGGTTCTTATCGTCCTGTGATTGATTTCCGGCGTGTGAACACCGCGACCGTGGATGATCATTTTCCGCTTCCCGTTCTTAGAGATCTTCTGATGTGTCTCGGTAGAGGAAATAAAGTATTTACGAGTCTTGATCTGGTCAGTGGCTACTGGCAACTGCCCATGGCCCCCGAGTCACGTGAAATAACGGCTTTCAGCACGCCTCATGGCCACTATGAGTGGACGAGGATGCCGTTCGGGCTCAAAGGAGCTCCCTTGACATTCCAAAGGACAATGAACAGTATTTTTGGTGACTTGCTGGGCAACTCTGTCTATGAGTATTTAGAAAACATCATCATAGCAAGTAAAGACGTGCATGCACACATGGAAACCCTAAAAGCAGTCCTACACAGACTTCAAGAGGTCGGATTAAAGCTCAAAATCACCAATTGTGAATTCTTAAAGCCTCGGATCAAGTTCTTGGGGCATGTCGTGGACGAATTCGGCATCCCCACAGTGGACGACAAAATAAAAGCTATTGCCGAGTTCCCTCAGCCAACGTCTACAGACAAGGTACGGTCTTTCTTGGGTGTCGCAGGTTATTACAGGCCTTTCATAAAGGACTTCGCAGCACGCGAGTCCCCTAACCCATCTATTAAAGAAAGACGTACCATTTCAGTGGCTCCCAGCTCAACAAACGAGCTTTGAGGATTTAAAGAAAGCGCTTACACAGGCTCCGGTCCTTGTCTTTCCGGATTTCAAGGACCCCTTTCAGCTTTGTACCGACGCTTCGGCTAGTGGACTAGGAGCCGCTCTGATGCAAACAGATAAGTCCGGAAAAAAGCATGTAATAGCGTTCGCCAGTCGAGTGCTAACAGCTCCGGAAAAGAACTGTTCTGCTACCCACCTAGAGGCTCTTGCCATTGTGTGGGCTCTGAAGCATTTTCGAGACATGGTGATGGGGTACATAATTGTGGTTTATACGGACCACGCGGCCATCACTGATCTTTTCAAGGGAAAAAACCTACACGGTCGTCTGGCAAGATGGTTCTTAACGATCCAAGCATACAATCCGGAGATAAAATATATCACCGGGAAAACAAATGTGGTCGCAGATGCCTTATCTCGGAATATTCCGATAGGCGCGATTACCACCCCAGAGGTCATCCACAACTTCACTTCACCTGAGCTACACACTGCTCAGCGAGACCACCCTGTGTGGAAGAGGTTAATTTACGCCCTCGAGTCGGGAGACGAAACAAACCTTCCTAAATTGCCAGTTCCCTTTTCACAATTCTTCCTATCAGAGGACAACCTCCTTTGTAGGTCATGGCCAACCAAACCGGTACCTATAGAACAACTGGTCATCCCAGACAAATACGTCCCCGTAACGCTTAAGCTGGTCCATAACACACCCATTGCGGGTCACCCAGGAAGAGACAAGACACTATCTGTCACCAGACGAAAATTCTACTGGCCCACATTACGGGTTGATGTAGAAAAACATGTCGCACATTGCGTCGTTTGTGCTAAGCACAAGGGGTCCGTAAAAAGGCCAGCACCTATGTTGCAATACCCAGTACCAGAGGCGCCATGGGATGTTGTAAATATAGACTTATTACAGCTCCCCCAGAGCCAACATGGTTCGCGCTACTTATTGGTGTGCGTCGACCAGTTCTCTAGGTTTCTAGTTCTAGCGCCTCTCAAGGACAAGACAGCCACACGCGTGGCCCATGCCCTCGTGACTCACGTGTTGTGTCCACATTCGTCTCCTCGAATTCTTTTGAGTGACAATGGCACCGAGTTTAGGAACTCAGTATTGAGCGAAATATGCGCTCAGTTTAACATCACGCAATCCTTCATCACAGCTTACCACCCAGCTGCTAATGGGTTGGCGGAGAGGGCTAATAGGAAAATCTTACAGGTCCTCAGGCCTATCGTGAACGATCTCCACGATAACTGGGAGGATTGGCTATCGCATATAGCCGCTTCCATAAATACGTCGGTAAACGACTCTACGGGGAAGTCTCCCTACTACATCTTATATGGGGTGGAGAAACGTCTTCCGTACGACTTCCTAACAAAACCACAACAACCTCTCTACAACATTGATAAGTACGCACAACAGCAGATGCATATGTCTTCCACGATACACTCAGAAGTTAGGTGTACGTTAAAAGCTACGAAGGTTGAAATGATGTCAGAACAACACAAATTAAAATTAAAAGAGGGTGACACAGTCATGATTAAGTAAACGGAAAGGAGTTCGAAACTGGGGGCTAAATTTGTGGGTCCTTACCGAGTTGTTCGGAATGTCAGGGGAAATCGGTTCGAGGTTCTCGAGTCGAATAGTGGAGTCAGTCTAGAAGTTCACAGTGATCGTCTGAAAGTAATTCCCTCACCTTTGGACCTTGATAGTGGTACTCCCCCCTCAGAGTCAAATGTTCAACAAGATAATCCCAACACCCATAGCTATAACTTGAGACCACGGGTTTAAATACTTCATTCCCACCACTTTCAGATCATGATGTTGCGTTTTCTGACCATCTTGTTGTCCCTCGGCTCCCTGCTTGCAACAACACCCATCCACCTGAAGCCTGGTGCCCTCACGGCACACATAGGAGAGGTCTTCCTCATAGAAGATGTGCTCCTCGTAAAATATCCATATACTTCCTTGACCAACACCATTGACACAATCAGGATAGTCTCAGAAAAACTACTCGGCATGGCACACGCCATACGGGCTACCAAGACTAGGGAATCAAAGGCACCTTCTAGTACCAACTCTCTGAATCTTTTTCAACTACTGGAGGATAGGATTCTGTTCTTGCGAGGTAAAGTTGATGAGGTAGACATGGATTATAGTTTTCACTCAGTTCACTCTCGGGTAAAGAGGGGGTTGCTCAACATCGTTGGGTCCGCCTCAAAGTTCTTCTTCGGTACGGCAACCGACGAGGACGTACGCGATTTGCGGGACCACTACGCTCATGTACTTTCCTTTACTGCCCGAAATCGCAGGGTGATCAACGCCAATTGTAGAAAACTTGCGCGGTTGCGTACTAACATTGAGGAACTGCTAGAGCAGACAAATAAGATGGTAGAGGTTATCAACATAGTTGTCAAGCAGATCGACCAGGTGAATCAGTTTCTCCTCCTAGATCAGGCCTTGCATGTATCGGAAAACGTCATTAACTCTGTCGCAACGGCAAATCAGCAGGTTATTAGCAACATGGTTGATGCAGCGCACGGTAGAGTCACACCTGCCTTGTTCCCTCTACACGATTTGAGAACGACTATCCATATCGGGTATCAAACTTATAGCCTGACACCTTTATTCACCTCAGACATGAGTTAATATTTTTACCCCTTGATTGAGTCCAGCCTCACCCCCGATGCCATAATCATTCATGTTCCATTTCAGACGGCGGACGTGTTTGAGGCACACGAAATTGTCCCGTTCCCTTTTTCAGCTAAGGACAGTGTGTTAGCCCTGGACACGTCCCCGTCTCTTGTTCTAATCGCGAAGGATTTCGCTCTGTATTCAACGGGTAGCTACTCACACTTGCAATATTGCAAGGAGACGGTCTTCGGGCGATTCTATTGCTCTGCGTCTCTTTGCGTTCCTACCAGTTCGGGGAGGGGTATGCGAGATCGCCCTCACCCGCGTGAACGCGTCTGACGCTCTTTCCCTGTGCCCTTACAAGCAGCTAACACCAACGCCTGTTTTCCATAAGAACTTTCAGGGTCTGCATTATTTTTATTTCCCTCAGTCATTCTATGTATCGGTCATCTGCCCGGAGGGTAGCACTTATCAACGGGTTACTGGTCACTATGCCATAGCGGAAGCATGCTATATCCGCTCCACTAACATAACAACGTACCCGTCCCGGATCCGTCTGGTTTTCACGGGCAATATTTCCCATCGAGTGTTTCCTCTACGGTCTCTCGATAACATTCACTTTTCCAGCATCTCTTATGTGACTAATTCCCTTAATTCATTGTCTTTCGCAAACAAAACAGAGTTTGCGGAAACCCTGGAGAAACGCTGCCTGAATACCTGCATCTCCACTACCTGTACCCTGGATTTTTTGTACCAATGTTTCTGATGTTCGTCAGTCTCGTCGTCATGTGCTACCTTATTAGGAGGAACTCTGTCCTGCACGATTATTTGGTTGTGCAGACACGGCGACTGGATGCAGGGAGGCCACTGGCAAGTAGTTTTCCTTTTCTCAGGCAAGTCAGAGGACAGAAACCTGGCATTCCCCTGCTCCTATACTTAACATTGTACTATGTTTCACTACTGTATGTTTCACTACTGTATTTTTTTTAGGAGCTAGATGAACGTTTCATTGTCTGTAACTATGCCAGTTGATAGCTTCTTATACATGTGTCCTTATATTTATCTTTTGAGAGATTTCTTATGTTTCATGTCACACACGTTGTGTTTTACCTCTCACTATTTATATTATGACTACAGATATGTTCTTACATAGCCAGTGTTTTAATGTAATTGTGTCATAGGCAGTCTGCTTGACAAACTCCCACTATGTATGTTAATGGTAACTAGACTGCTATTTAGATTCTTGTATATCGCGAGGTCGCGATCACTGGTAGGTGACCGAGCAGTGTTATAGTAGGATATCAATGTATTATTATTATTATTATTTAATATCACCACGAATTAGGCATACAATTGTCAATGGAAAAAACCCACGACAGATAGATCACGCCACCTTATAGGAATGTCGTCCGTCAGTATTTACCGTCTCAGTTTTGTATACATCACATTTCATAGTGCGTGGAGGTCACCTTGACGTACGTGACCAATTGTAACAATTATTTTCCAACCTGTAACTCGCCACTCCTTCACGAGAGTCCGACTGACACACAACGGAGTCGCTCTCGCTACGACGCTCCTTGTACATATAGGCTACGAATATAATTCGCCTTAAGGAAACTGAAGTCTTAATCAACGCCCTTTAAACGCCCCCCGGCAAGCCCGTTACGTCGGTAAATGTTATAAATGAGATAACCTGCACACCTTGTATGTCGGTAAATGTGAGAAATGAGATAACCTGCACCCCTTGTACGTCGGTAAATGTGATCAATGAGGTAACCTACACCCCTTGTATGTCGGTAAATGTGATCAATAAGATAACCTACACCCCTTAAAAGTCGGTAAATGTGATAACTGAGATAACCTGCACCCCTTGTATCTCGGTATATGTGATTAATGAGATGCCCTCCACCCATTGAATGTCGGTAAATATGATAAATGAGGTACCCTACACCCCTTGTATGTCGTTAAATGTAATAAATGAGGTACCCTACACCCCTTGTATGTCGGTAAATGTGATAAATGAGGGGCCTGGTGGTCGGCCAAAGCCCGTCATGGCGCAGGCAATTTTTATAGTGGCGCTAGTTATGCTTGGCTCATGCTGCCCCCTGGAACTCATTTTTGATTCGCTTGTACGGTTTCTTCTAGAATCCGGGATGATAGGTGGTTTTCTGGACAGCCTGTGGATAGTCTTAAGCCACTCGGCGGTGACTAAAAAATCCCAGGTGGTAGCGTGGGGATTCGAATCGACATTGTCCATGGCGTGATGAATGCTGACCCCGCACGCTAATCACTCAGCCACCGCCTACCTTTGTATGTCAGTAAATGTGAAAAATGAGATAACCTAAACCCCTTGTATGTTGGTAAATGTGATAAATGAGGTAATCTGAAACCTTGTATGTCAGTAAATGTGATAAATGAGATAACCTGCACCCCTTGTATGTCGGTAAATGTGATAAATGAGATAACCTACACCCCTTGTATGTCAGTAAATGTGATAAATGAGATAACCTACACCCCTTGTATGTCGGTAAATGTGATAAATGAGATAACCTACACCCCTTGTATGTCGGTAAATGTGATAAATGAGATAACCTACACCCCTTGTATGTCGGTAAATGTGATAAATGAGATAACCTACACCCCTTGTAAGTCGGTAAATGTGATAAATGAGATAACCTACACTCTCTTCTGATTGATGGTCATGTTTCTCGGATTCTCTCCATTTAATGGTAGGCTATCTGAATTATGGGGTCCATGTCATTCTTGAATTTGGCCATTTTCCCATAAAAGCTGCCATGCTGTCTTGCCGCCATTTTGCCTGGACAAACTACGATATCAACACTGTGTTTGTAAACATCGGGTTCCGCGCATGCGCAGATCAGGATGGGATGTCTTAGGATACGTGGATGGCAGATGACACAACACCGGCTCACTTAAAATCAAAACCTTATTTCTTATGTTCTTGTAACTAATTTATTTATGGACCAATATCTTTTATTCAGAAAGCTATTTCAACAGGAAGGATAGGAGATTAATGATCACTATCGCTCGTTTTTATAGAATAGTAAAAAATATTTCCTAGATATCGATAATAAAATATTAAAAAGTTGAAAAATGTTTGTCAAAAATCTAAATCAACTTCAAACAAAAGTTAAAATAGCGAACATAATTCCGTTTTCATACTTTCAGAAGTTGAATAAAAAGAGTAGACTTAAATAAATGCCTAAAATCAGAAGTTAGGACAACATTTTTCTTTACTATGTCCTACATATATACCAAAAGAAAGAGGAAAAATAAAGATATTTATAAGCAAATAATTAAGTTATTACTTATTTGAAATTATTACTAAAAGAACGCCTAAAATAGGTGGTTCTTGTAATTATTATTAAAAAAAAATAATAGTAATTATTATAAGTTTTAACGATCAGATGATCGGAATGGTGATCGGAACAGTACTTAAAAAATGATCGGATGATCGGAATCGGATCAGCTGCCTAAACTGATCGGATGATCGGGGATCGGAACAGCAAAAAAGTGATCGGTGCCCACCACTGGAGGTGACCTTATAGAAGTGTTTAAAATGTTCAAGGGTTTCGACAACGTTAATGTTCATGATTATTTTAGTCTCTCAATCAAGTGTAACAAGAAACAATGGATACAAAATAACGAGGAAGCGTTTCAACTCAAATGAATCAAAACACTTCTTCAACCGTGTCATCAATGTATGGAATGGTTTGCCTCAAAACGTCGTCGAAAGCGAAACTATTTGCACGTTCAAAACCGACTGGACAAATATTTAGAAGCTAACCCGAACATCCGCTTAGTCGTCGTGAATGATCTTTTTATTCATATAAACACTGTAATTTTTTCTGTACTACATGGTATTCTTCCTTATCATGCCAGCCTCGGCTGGAGGGACTGGTGAGAGGGGAGGAGCCCTCGCCTTTGCTGTCCTGTGTCTGTGACTCGTAGATTAGAGTACATGGTAGCAACAACAAACAGGCTAGTTAGGACCAAGAGGTCTGTGGCTGTTTGCTTTTCCTTTGTACTCCTGCGTCCTCCTCCTCCTCCTCTTCAGCCAAGACAGATGCGGAGATATACTAAATAAACACTGTATCAGATGAACACCAACACCACCAAAAACACCAAAAAAAACGTAACCACCAACATCACAACAACCACAAACAACAACAATAGGACAAAAATACCATAAACACAAACCACACCACCCCCCACCCCTGCTGCATGTCTCTCTCTCTCTCGCTCTCTCTCTCTCTCTCTCTCTCTCTCTCTCTCTCTCTCTCTCTCTCTCTCTCTCTCTCTCTCTCTCTCTCTCATATCAAGGTGTCTGTTTCTGTTGAACTATCAATCAACTTACTTAATTTTCTCCTCCTCCTACTCTTCGTCCTCCTCCTCGTCCTCCTCTTTCTCTTCCTCCTTAACATTCTCTTCTTCCGTCTCTTCTCTTCGTCTTCTTTTCCACCTCTTTCTGCTCCTCCTCCTCATCTTCCTCCTCATCTCCCTCCTCCTTCTCTTCCTCCTCCTTCCCCTCCCCCTTGCACACTGTCTTCTTCCCCAAGTTATCAGACGCAGTAGTGGATAGATCTGTGGCGCACGTCGATCAGGTGGCGCCAAGTTATGTCCAGGTATGAAAAGTTGTGTTGGCTGCGGGCGGGGAGGGGCGTCCGTGGGGTGTTCTGCGGGGAGTCGCGTCTTGTTTGCTGATAACAGGCGATGCTTCAGCCAATTGCCAGGCTGCTGCCGCCCCTGGACACTCGTGGGTGGCAGCTGCAGGGGAAAAGGAGACGTGGTAGGAGGGCGAGAATCAGAAGTATTTGAAGGACGCAGTTTGGAGAGGCGAAGGGTAAAAAAAGCTGGGAGCCGGAGTGACAAAGTGTCCGGGGATGTTGCTCGTAATCAACTGAGAGAGGTACTTAACGCCACTCGTCTGTCTTGCAGGGCCTGTGAGGTGGCTGGCAACAAGCGTGTCTGGCCTCCTGACGGACTGACGGGCTGCCCGGCTGACGTGGAGTGCCGCCCCGACGTTCTCCCTTTTTCGGTAACTAGATTCTACTGTCATACTTGGCGCCTGAAGTATATGGCGATGCCGGGCTGTGACGGACGGATATGTACACTTGAGCTGTGTGGGTGTGGAGTGGAGGCGTGTGGGTGGGGTGGTAGCAGTGTGGGGGTGTGGAGGCCTTGTGTGTGTGGGAAGGGCGTGGGCGTGTGGGTTGACGTGGAGGGGGATGAGGAAGAGCTGAATTGTGCTCTGAGGGGGAGATGAGATGAGGGGAAGGCCGACACACACACACACACACACACACACACACACACACACACACGGCAGCAGCGGTGACCTAAGCCTTCCCCACGGGAGCATGCATTACCCTCAAGCTTTAGTATTCCAATATGTATAAATCCGGCCCGTAACAGCGGCCCGTCACTCCTCGCTATAAATACAAGCGGCACCTTCGAGTGGCAACATTTCAGCCAGCAGATGGGCGGGGGTTCGGTTCCCGTTAGCACCGCCAGAGGGCAGCACTGAGGCGAGTCGAGCTGCGTGCCGACCCTTTGAAGCCTTGACTAAGAGTAATCAAACCCAAAGGGGACAGACTTAGAGAAACTATGGTTCATCAGCCTCACATCGTACCTTAACAATACCCATGAACACCTGTTAGGCATATGTAAGGAGGCGCGAGCTTTGTCTTACTGGAATCTAATCTTATTCGTGGTTAAAACTATCACTGCTTTTCAATTCGACTGACTAAAGACCTTCACTTGACCAGCTCTTGACCACTGAATGACCAGGCAAAGGGGAGGAAGTAGGGGGAAGCGGATCATCGTATTGAGAGCATGGCGGCGGTGTCTCTCGCCCGTGTTTTGTCGTGTGTAGTGTCGTGAACTTTATTGCTGTTTATCCGCGTCATCCGTCACCGATCACCCTCCACGGCCCGTCAGGAGGATAGATGAAGGTATGGTGAATATTTTGAGCCTATCTATGTGTCACTTACGCTTATGGTTGCTGTGTAATTTGGTCATCTCCATGAACATCTTCATTTTCACTCACTGCTGGTCAGCCATCACGCGTTACGAAGGTGGAGGAAAATGGGTTCACAGCTTCCCTCCTGTGTTATTGGCTCCCCTGGTTATGTCCGTAGCGAGCGTTGCATTTCTCTTGTCTTAATCGTTCAACATCCTCACCATAACTTATCCGTCGGTATTTGCCGTCATTCAAAGTGGTATAGGAAGGTATGGTGAATGTGTTAAGCTTCTCTGTGGGGGGCTCCCGTGGTCCCGTGGTAGAGTCTCGGCCTTGCGCTTCGGCGGGTTGCTAGGGCGTGGGTTCGAGACCTATCCCGTACCATGGGGGTGGAAAGGTGGGGTCTTTCCGACACCCTCAGTCCCGTTGTTGGGCCTCCTCCTTGAAAGAATTGGGTATCTCTATACCAGCCGTCTGGGGGGTTGCCTTCCTCCATTGGGGTATATCCCCAACGAAATACCCCCCCCCAACCCCCCCCCCAAAGAAAAAAGCTTCTCTGTGACATTTCCTCCCGTGGTTTACGTGCGTATTAAGAGATTTAGTTTTCTTAAGTAATCGTTGGAAATCCTCGCCATCACTCATCGTTCACCATTTATATTAGATAACAAGGATAGAGAAAGGTATGGCGAGTGTTCTAAGTGTGTGTGTGTGTGTGTGTTATTATGTCCAGTTAATAATATATCAATGGCATGAGTGAAATAATGGACGAGTCGTTCTGTAATACCTGTGTCGGGGAAAGTGTGTGTGTGTGTGTGTGTGTGTGTGTGTGTGTGTGTGTGTGTGTGTGTGTGTGTGTGTGTGTGTGCAAAGTCTAATTCTGTGATCGGTTTGAAAAAGTAACTGTGTGTGTGTGTGTGTGTGTGTGTGTGTGTGTGTGTGTGTGTGTGCAAAGTCTAATTCTGAAATTGGCTTGAAAGAGTAACTGTGTGTGTGTGTGTGTGTGTGTGTGTGTGTGTGTGTGTGTGTGTGTGTGTGTGCAAAGTCTAATTCTGAAATTGGCTTGAAAGAGTAACTGTGTGTGTGTGTGTGTGTGTGTGTGTGTGTGTGTGTGTGTGTGTGTGTGTGTGTGTGTGACTTAGGGCTTACATTTTAATTCTGGCCATTTTCTCGACTTCCTTCGCTCCTGCTCGGCCACTTCAGCTCAATTAGTGCGGCTCGCGTGTCGCTAAGTGCCGAGAGTGACTGGCTGAGGAAGGAGGTTTTTATTTTATCTTTCACGTTCTTTTTTTATTTCCGTTGTCGTGGGTGATTTTTTTGTGGGGTGAGTCGAAGTTCCATTCCGGTGTTTTCGGGGGCAGGGCGGGGGCAAGAAACTGTTGATGTTGTTATTCGTCCACTTATTTTTCTTCCTTTTCCTCCTTTTTTTTCTTGTCAATGCTATTTCATCTTTATCTTCCCTATAGCCTAATGTTTTCTAACAAACCATCTACCTTTAACTTGTTACTTAATCTTTAAAACTCATTTATTACTATTTCTACTTATCATTAATCTCAGTGGCACTGTGGGGGGGGAGAGAGAGAGAGAGAGAGAGAGAGAGAGAGAGCGGAAGGAGCGAGAGAAAGGGAAGGAAGGTAGGAAAGGTTGTTGTTAAAGATTTAGCCCTAATATCACTAGGGGAACGGGCCCTTGTCCGAAGACAAGAGGGAAGTTAAGAGGGAAAAGATCGCTCCTCCTGCACCAGGGCCCGTATCCTTGAGAGCTATTAACTTTTACTCTTAAAGTTACTATCAAAGTTAATAGTTTCAAATTATTAAGAGTAAAAGCTATCCTCGTCAACTTTGAGTGTAAGTATTAGCAAATCCCTGGCTACTATTATCTTCTTCTTCTTTATGGCGGGCTCGTTGCTAAGGACGCCTCCGTGCAAAACGTAGACATATTTCAAAAGAAAAATAAAGAAAAGATGTATAAATGTACAAAAAAAACATAATAAATGGCAAACACAAGAAAATACTGAGTTTTGTGGCGGATAGAAGCAGCCTCAAAGGCTGCTTTTACTCCGTCACTCGTCAATACCCGTATCTCCCCTCCTGCGTCACGACTTGCTCTGCTGAAATTACCGCACCATAACCACGTCATCTGCCCCAGTGAGCACATCTATGGGCCGGAGAACCAGCGCAGAAAAGGAGTAAGTTTAATTGGTCGCCAGATGAAACGGTCTTCTTACATCAAATTCAAGAAAAAAGACGTATAATCAGAGGGTGTTATGGGAAGAGTATCACCACTGAGGATAAGAAGAGAGCGTGGACTGAAGTGGCAGAAGCTGTAACAAGGTTAGTAATCACATATTCCTGGTTCAATTAGCTTACAAACTAACCTAGCCTAATCAGTTGGGTATTTTTTGCATAATAACACAACCACTGACCTTCCAAACAGAACATACCTTTTTATTCTGTATCTGAATAGTTTCATTACGACCATTTCTGTCACAACCCCCTCTCCCTCAACAACCTAACATAGCTAAACCTAACCATGCCAAACCTGCCCCGTCCTACCGAACACATCCTAACTTAACATGCCAAGTTTGTTGGGGGGGAAGAGGGGGTTGGTATAGATAGTTAAGGCATATTTGCCCTGTTTTTATTCTTTATTTATTTTTAATTGTTTATTATTTTTTTTTATTTTGGGGGGAATGCTAGGCATGCCAACCTATGGACACTTTTACAAGTACTTTATGTCAAGACTATATTGGAATAGGTAGGTTTTGTGAGAATGGTAAAGTAAGATTAAAATAGTATATTTATAGCATTGGTCAAACAGATTATGGTGATATAATGTTAGATTGGAATGTACTCAAGATAATGAAATTAAGGTTAATGCTTTTATTTTTTTTGTTACATATTCACATATCCATGATTCAAGTAACTTGCAAACTAACCTAACCTCGTCAAATGGGTATTTTTGTATACAAACACAACCACAGAGTTTCCAAACAGGACATACTATTTCCTACTGCTCCATGTGAATAGCATCATCATGACCATTTCTGCTGCAACCCCCACTCCCTCAACAATCTAACATAACTAAACCAACTCCTGCTAAACCTGTCCTACCAAACACGTCCTAACCTAACATGGTAGGTCCCCAAGTTTGTTAGGGTGGAAAGGGGGTTAGTATAAGAGAGTCAAGTCATAATTATTTACCTGTTATTTTATTTATTCCTTATTTAGATTTTTTTTTTTTTGGGGGGGTGGGTTGGGCATGCCAGACTCTCAACACTTTTACAAGTATTTTATGTTAAGTCTATATCGGAATAGGTAGATTTGATGAGAATGGTAAAGTAAGATTAAAATATTATTTTGATAGCATTGGTCAAACAGTTTCTGGTGATATAATGTTAGGTTAGAAGTACTCAAAAGAATGGAATTAAGATTAATGCTTTGATTTTTTTTGTATAGCTGTATTGTGTAATATCATCCTACTTAGAGAAAAGCATTTTAGAAAAGTAGGTAATGAAAAGTAGTATTTATGGCCATGTTCATAACAACTAAAAAGTTAATGTCTTATGATGCATGTAAATAAAATACCGGTACTGATTTAGCTTTCCATCACAGCATGTATTAAATGTTATTGGAGAAGGTATGGGAAATAAACAGCATGCCATAGTGAAACGATTAAGAAACTTGCTTCACATTTATACCCTGACAGTGCCTTCCCTGGGAGTGGACCCCGTACGCAGGATGACTGTGAGAGGCGTTGGTACAACGTACAACAAAAATCAAAGCCTTGCTTTGCCAAGTGCAAGAATGAGCAGCGGCAGACTGGTAATTTTTTTTAGTTGTTATGTCTTTAAATGTAAAACTTATATTAGTTAGTTTTTTATGTGCTCACAGAATGCAACTATACTGGCCACACTGCCTTTATTTCAGCTTAAAGTTAATAAGTTCATAGCAGTGAACTGCATATTTGATATAGATTTTTTTTTAATGTTCATCTGTCAATGACTATCAATCTATCTAAATACCTTGGTTGTCTTCCCCCAGTGAAGGGTTTTAGCCAAGACAGGCACACTTACTCACACACTCACACTCATGTACACCACTCTCTCAGCTGCACAGCCCCTGAGGGAGTAAAAAAGGCCCTCACTGTATGGGGGATTAGCTGCACAGTTCAAACAGGGAACTTCCACACTAAGGCCTCACAGCATACACTGGTTTACCCCTGCCCCTTCATAACAATGACATTTCCCCCAGCACCTGAGTGCCCCACACGTGTGGCACCACAGATACGCAGGCGCCTGCCTATATAACTATGACATTAACTGTGGCAAATAAACTGGTGTATGACATCATAGGCTGCTCGTCTCATGTATTTGAAGGGGTACCAGAGCCATTCAGCATTGACATGATGTGCTAGGGATAGGACAGCAGCAACAGTCAAGCAGCAGTGAAATATTGACTGGCCTGTATGTTTTTGGCAAAAACTTTTATATTCTTATTAAAACAATTTATTAATTACCCTTAAATTCATATTCTTTGTAGATACACGCTTTATCAGTATTGCTAGAGACCATCCCAGCACATTGTTCATTACTTGTGGAAAAGATACCATCAGCTGCTCCGGCAACAGCCACTGCTTCAGTATCTGCTGGCCCTATGACACCAGCCACTGCTTCATCATCTGCTGGCCCAATGACACCAGCCACTGCTTCATCATCTGCTGGCCCTATGACACCTGCCACTGCTTCATCATCTGCTGGCCCAATGACACCAGCCACTGCTTCATCATCTGCTGGCCCAATGACACCAGCCACTGCTTCATCATCTGCTGGCCCTATGACACCTGCCACTGCTTCATCATCTGCTGGCCCAATGACACCTGCCACTGCTTCATCATCTGCTGGCCCTATGACACCTGCCACTGCTTCATCATCTGCTGGCCCTATGACACCTGCCACTGCTTCATCATCTGCTGGCCTTATGACACCTGCCACTGCTTCATCATCTGCTGGCCCTATGACACCTGCCACTGCTTCATCATCTGCTGGCCCAATGACACCAGCCACTGCTTCATCATCTGCTGGCCCTATGACACCAGCCACTGCTTCATCATCTGCTGGCCCTATGACACCTGCCACTGCTTCATCATCTGCTGGCCCAATGACACCTGCCACTGCTTCATCATCTGCTGGCCTTATGACACCTGCCACTGCTTCATCATCTGCTGGCCCTATGACACCTGCCACTGCTTCATCATCTGCTGGCCCAGTGACACCAGCCACTGCTTCATCATCTGCTGGCCCAATGACACCAGCCACTGCTTCATCATCTGCTGGCCCTATGACACCTGCCACTGCTTCATCATCTGCTGGCCCAATGACACCTGCCACTGCTTCATCATCTGCTGGCCCTATGACACCTGCCACTGCTTCATCATCTGCTGGCCCTATGACACCTGCCACTGCTTCATCATCTGCTGGCCCAATGACACCAGCCACTGCTTCATCATCTGCTGGCCCTATGACACCAGCCACTGCTTCATCATCTGCTGGCCCAGTGACACCTGCCACTGCTTCATCATCTGCTGGCCCAATGACACCTGCCACTGCTTCATCATCTGCTGGCCCAATGACACCTGCCACTGCTTCATCATCTGCTGGCCTTATGACACCTGCCACTGCTTCATCATCTGCTGGCCCAATGACACCTGCCACTGCTTCATCATCTGCTGGCCCAATGACACCTGCCACTGCTTCATCATCTGCTGGCCCAATGACACCTGCCACTGCTTCATCATCTGCTGGCCTTATGACACCTGCCACTGCTTCATCATCTGCTGGCCCTATGACACCTGCCACTGCTTCATCATCTGCTGGCCCTATGACACCTGCCACTGCTTCATCATCTGCTGGCCCTATGACACCAGCCACTGCTTCATCATCTGCTGGCCCTATGACACCTGCCACTGCTTCATCATCTGCTGGCCTTATGACACCAGCCACTGCTTCATCATCTGCTGGCCCAATGACACCAGCCACTGCTTCATCATCTGCTGGCCTTATGACACCTGCCACTGCTTCATCATCTGCTGGCCCTATGACACCTGCCACTGCTTCATCATCTGCTGGCCCAATGACACCAGCCACTGCTTCATCATCTGCTGGCCCTATGACACCTGCCACTGCTTCATCATCTGCTGGCCCTATGACACCTGCCACTGCTTCATCATCTGCTGGCCCTATGACACCTGCCACTGCTTCATCATCTGCTGGCCCAATGACACCTGCCACTGCTTCATCATCTGCTGGCCCTATGACACCAGCCACTGCTTCATCATCTGCTGGCCTTATGACACCTGCCACTGCTTCATCATCTGCTGGCCCAATGACACCAGCCACTGCTTCATCATCTGCTGGCCCTATGACACCTGCCACTGCTTCATCATCTGCTGGCCCAATGACACCTGCCACTGCTTCATCATCTGCTGGCCCAATGACACCAGCCACTGCTTCATCATCTGCTGGCCCAATGACACCAGCCACTGCTTCATCATCTGCTGGCCCAATGACACCAGCCACTGCTTCATCATCTGCTGGCCCAATGACACCTGCCACTGCTTCATCATCTGCTGGCCCAGTGACACCTGCCACTGCTTCATCATCTGCTGGCCCAGTGACACCTGCCACTGCTTCATCATCTGCTGGCCTTATGACACCTGCCACTGCTTCATCATCTGCTGGCCTTATGACACCTGCCACTGCTTCATCATCTGCTGGCCTTATGACACCAGCCACTGCTTCATCATCTGCTGGCCCAGTGACACCTGCCACTGCTTCATCATCTGCTGGCCTTATGACACCTGCCACTGCTTCATCATCTGCTGGCCTTATGACACCTGCCACTGCTTCATCATCTGCTGGCCCAGTGACACCTGCCACTGCTTCATCATCTGCTGGCCCAGTGACACCTGCCACTGCTTCATCATCTGCTGGCCCAGTGACACCTGCCACTGCTTCATCATCTGCTGGCCTTATGACACCTGCCACTGCTTCATCATCTGCTGGCCCAGTGACACCTGCCACTGCTTCATCATCTGCTGGCCTTATGACACCTGCCACTGCTTCATCATCTGCTGGCCCAGTGACACCTGCCACTGCTTCATCATCTGCTGGCCTTATGACACCAGCCACTGCTTCATCATCTGCTGGCCCAATGACACCTGCCACTGCTTCATCATCTGCTGGCCCAGTGACACCTGCCACTGCTTCATCATCTGCTGGCCTTATGACACCTGCCACTGCTTCATCATCTGCTGGCCCAGTGACACCTGCCACTGCTTCATCATCTGCTGGCCTTATGACACCTGCCACTGCTTCATCATCTGCTGGCCCAGTGACACCTGCCACTGCTTCATCATCTGCTGGCCTTATGACACCAGCCACTGCTTCATCATCTGCTGGCCCTATGACACCTGCCACTGCTTCATCATCTGCTGGCCCAGTGACACCAGCCACTGCTTCATCATCTGCTGGCCCTATGACACCTGCCACTGCTTCATCATCTGCTGGCCCAGTGACACCAGCCACTGCTTCATCATCTGCTGGCCCTATGACACCTGCCACTGCTTCATCATCTGCTGGCCCAGTGACACCTGCCACTGCTTCATCATCTGCTGGCCTTATGACACCTGCCACTGCTTCATCATCTGCTGGCCCAATGACACCTGCCACTGCTTCATCATCTGCTGGCCTTATGACACCTGCCACTGCTTCATCATCTGCTGGCCCAATGACACCTGCCACTGCTTCATCATCTGCTGGCCCTATGACACCAGCCACTGCTTCATCATCAGATGGCCCAGTTACACCTGCCACTGCTTCATCATCTGCTGGCCCAGTGACACCTGCCACTGCTTCATCATCTGCTGGCCCAGTGACACCTGCCACTGCTTCATCATCTGCTGGCCCTATGACACCAGCCACTGCTTCATCATCTGCTGGCCCAGTGACACCTGCCACTGCTTCATCATCTGCTGGCCCAGTGACACCTGCCACTGCTTCATCATCTGCTGGCCCAGTGACACCTGCCACTGCTTCATCATCTGCTGGCCCTATGACACCAGCCACTGCTTCATCATCTGCTGGCCCAGTGACACCTGCCACTGCTTCATCATCTGCTGGCCCTATGACACCAGCCACTGCTTCATCATCTGCTGGCCCAGTGACACCAGCCACTGCTTCATCATCTGCTGGCCCTATGACACCAGCCACTGCTTCATCATCTGCTGGCCTTATGACACCAGCCACTGCTTCATCATCTGCTGGCCCAATGACACCAGCCACTGCTTCATCATCTGCTGGCCTTATGACACCTGCCACTGCTTCATCATCTGCTGGCCCAGTGACACCAGCCACTGCTTCATCATCTGCTGGCCTTATGACACCAGCCACTGCTTCATCATCTGCTGGCCCAATGACACCAGCCACTGCTTCATCATCTGCTGGCCTTATGACACCTGCCACTGCTTCATCATCTGCTGGCCCTATGACACCAGCCACTGCTTCATCATCTGCTGGCCCAGTGACACCTGCCACTGCTTCATCATCTGCTGGCCTTATGACACCAGCCACTGCTTCATCATCTGCTGGCCCAGTGACACCAGCCACTGCTTCATCATCTGCTGGCCTTATGACACCTGCCACTGCTTCATCATCTGCTGGCCTTATGACACCAGCCACTGCTTCATCATCTGCTGGCCCAATGACACCAGCCACTGCTTCATCATCTGCTGGCCCAGTGACACCAGCCACTGCTTCATCATCTGCTGGCCCTATGACACCAGCCACTGCTTCATCATCTGCTGGCCTTATGACACCTGCCACTGCTTCATCATCTGCTGGCCCAATGACACCAGCCACTGCTTCATCATCTGCTGGCCTTATGACACCTGCCACTGCTTCATCATCTGCTGGCCCAATAACACCTGCCACTGCTTCATCATCTGCTGGCCCAATGACACCTGCCACTGCTTCATCATCTGCTGGCCCAATGACACCTGCCACTGCAAGGGATGACAATGAAGCTGCTCCACCACAGTCACCACCTACTTCATCGGAATTAAGAGATGCCTTTCATAGGGCAGCAGTATAATTTTTTGATGCTGGGGCTGAATAATACTGCCTCAAGGCTCTGATTTTGTCACTTTTTTTTATTATTGAGGAGATTAGGGTGGAAGGGGTGAAAAATAATCTGTGCTGTTTTTCGACAGAAATGGTTAACAAATTCATTCAAAGCACAACATTTACCGGAAAAAAAATTGTGTGCCATTGTGAGTGGGTTCACTTGAGATTGGGCTCCAATACGCCTCCGTGGTCTAGTGGTCAGCATGCGTGGCTTCTACGCGGGCCCGGGTTCGAATCCCGGCCTGGGCAGTCGGCGTGGAGCTCACCCAGCTGATCATCCTCCCTCTCGGGCTGGTCGATAAATGACTACCTGGGGAAACTGTGGTAACCCGGATGTCACACTGGCCCTGTGTCCCGGGGTAATGGGCTCCCTCCCACCACAGGCTCAAGGGCCAATGTTACGGAGATGAGCACCGAGGCCACGCGCTGCTACAGCGTATGCCCCAACTTTACCTTTACCTTTATTGGCTCGACTGACAGACATGGCTTTGCATGTCGAAGGTCACTGGTTCAATCTCCACAACCAGCACTCTCTAACTTGGATTTTTCCGAGTTCCCTAGAGCCTAGATTAATTTCTCGGTGTTAAATGAGGAGATTTGCACCGGCACCCAGTCATGGGTGTTACCAGATACGTTGTTACAATCAGGGGCGTCATTTGGCCTTCAAAAGTGGGAGGGACATTAGGGCATATATATATATATATATATATATATATATATATATATATATATATATATATATATATATATATATATATATATATATATATATATATATATATATATATATATATATATATATATATATAGATATATATATATATATATATATATATATATATATATATATATATATCTATATAACACCTTTAGGCACTGATCATATTTGCATTTTATGTAGTCTGTGATGCAGGCAGGATATTCATTAGCACCTAATTAGACTCATGCTGCTCTCTGATGAACTCACAATCAAAGATGTAGTATACCTATATGGTAGCATTGAGTAATCTTAGGTCATTTGGTAAAGTGTTCACCCAAGTCCGACGCAAGCTGACAACATAAACCTAAGCGTGTTTGCAAGCTGAGTGTTTAGAGTATTGGCATAATAATAAAAGATGCTGAAAACTGGATTCCACTATTTTACTGAATATATGAATAATTATATAGTGAATTTGTAATGGAGCTAAGATAAAAAAAGCTATGTTTTCAGCGGTCATACCATGATCTCATGAAAATAATTAGGTTGACATATATAATTAATTACTACGTATTTTGGTATGATGACCATTGCACGTTAATACCATAGCTTTGCGAGCATTGAGTAATCTTAGGTCACTTGGTAAAGTGTTCACATAAGTCCAACCCAAGCTGACAACATAAACCTAAGCATGTTTGCAAGCTGAGTGCTTAGAATATTGGCATAATAATAAAAGATGCTGAAAACTAGATTCCACTAATAGAGTAATTATATATTGAATTTGTAATGGAGCCAAGATAAAAAAAGCTATGTTTTTCAGTGGTCATACCATGATCTCATGAAAATAAATAGGTTGACATATATAATTAATAACTACGTATTTTGTTATGATGACTATTGCACATTAATACCATAGCTTTGAATCCAATGATGAATATCTTCAAGCAAGACACAAATAGCAACAGATTGGTCACCAACTCACTCAGTAAGCACAATACTCCACAAAAGTATACACTGAATTCACAATAAAGTTGTTTTTCCACTTGGAACTTTGTAAACAGAAACCAAGTAACCTCGTTTAACTTCACACATGTCATGATGTTCGCGATGTGGTCACCTCGACCTTTCGTTCCTCCTCCCTCACACTGGCAGACGTCTCTAACAAGCTTTCTTACCACCATTATCTCAATACGAATAACCGGCAGGAGTAATTTGCTTTCTAACTTGATTTTAAAGCAACAATAATTATAAATCATATTCTAAATTACATTTTCATGCAATTTTAATGTCATCTTTTTCATTTGCATGTGTGTACCTTTCTGCTATAAATAAAAGTTTTTTTCCCATGTTTTGTTTTCCTTAACTCGAATATTTCACATTTTAATCAATAACAAAGGCATCAAACACTAATTGTATGTTCAAGCTATGTTTAATTTTTTTCTGTTGACATAAACTACTTCGTTTTCCTTTGGTGCCATTATTTTCACATGGGTGCAGTCTATCACTCCCACAACACCGACAAGTTGGTAGAATTCTGCTTGCTCTTCACGGATCTCCGCCCTATCAAGGGGAGACTGGATAAACCTCCCGACTACCTACGGAGCACTGAGGGCGGCCAGAGTTTCCGCAATCACCCTGCTTACACTACTCTGGCTTACCCCAAACTCATCACTTGAACACTGCAGCATATTTCCTGTAGCCAAGTATCTTTAAGTCAAAATCACTTCAACCCCGGGGTGAGGGAATGCTCCCTTTGAACTGGATCTTGTAGCTCTCTTCTCACCAAATCAGTCACATACTCCATTCCTGCACGGTCTAATATGTATGTCTTGACAAGTTCACCATCGTTATACAGTTCCAAAACGTCCTATCAAACTCTAAACTGCGGAGGCGGGCTGGGCGAGGAAGTCCGGTGGCCATATTGATATGGGTCTGGGTCTGGGATTCACTATTAACTTTACTATTAAGTGTTTAGAAGTCCTCGCCAGCACTTCCAAGTTAATACCAAAGTTAATAGTAGGTATTAGGCTAATAGTTGTTGAGGATACACTTTGAGAGTGAAGTTAATACTAAAGTCGAAAGTTAATACCAAGTTTAGTATTAATAGTTGTCGAGGATACGGGCCCAGGCGGCCCGTAGCAGGGTGCCGACAGACCGACTCTATAGGCGATCAAAATCTAGCAGACCAAGGCCCGGATTCATCAATTTTACCAACCACGCCTCCGGTATCTCTCACATTTACCGGAGCGCTACCAGAGCTGCGGCATCTTTCAAACACGGCATTCATCAACGGTATGGTAACGCTCCGGTAACTCGCACCCTAGCAACGATTGGTTGGGCTGGATAGCCAATCACGTGCGACCTTTGATGCTGTATTTCAGCTTTCACGTGTCGTTTGTTTACTAATACACAGTTTTCAAAATCAAGACATGTGTATTGTACAGGCGTAAATACTGCCTTAAAACAAATAATTAGCGTGGTGATCCCTCAATTAGATGCGTTTTTTACGAATGAATGCACGTTACTTGTATATTTATTCTTGAAATAAAAATATACTCGCTTATGTAGCTTAGCTATATTCTGAACATTTTTGTATGTTACCTTCATAGTATTCCGTCGCCAATGCCAGCTGCGTGCCTCGCTATCACAAGATTGGGTATTATTCTAATGTTTGCCCATACTCACCCCTCGCAACCAAAACTGGCTAGGGGGCCATTGCCATCATGCCTCACTGGTGCAGCCAAGCAATGGGTGTGGGCGCGGGAAGTTGTGGCTGCTGAGGTGAATGACGAGATCGAGTGGCTTCGTGAGTAGTGTGGAGGAGGTCAGAGCAAAATTTTACGACACTAAACTCCACAGCAAGAATATTGGAGACTTGAGACGGGAGGTGACTGTCACAGACAGAACATTATTCCCTCTGCAGTGTTTTAACAAGTAGGGAAAAGTCATGTGGGTGGACAGTTCCACAGACTTACATACTATAGAGTGCGGCCTGCACGTGAAGCCGGCCTGAGGCCGTGCACGGGTCTGCCCAGTTCATCCCAAACCGACGACTTCACACACCTCACTCCCACCCCGTTTCCTGACCCCATAATTCATTTTTGAGAAAAATGGAGACCGCCATCATCTTCCTGAGAAAATTCTGCATCACACTAGCATAAAATTGTAACAATAATGTGTAAATACACATACGAAAATCAAAGTTAAATGAATAGGGAGTACACATTTTCTTGCATTATTTATCTTCAACTCCTTCGTACTCAGCTGGTTTTCGTCACATCGGTTCTATAAGCCCAGATCCTAAATCTGCATGCTTTTCTGCTTCTGATGGTGTAGGGCACGTCACGAGGTAAAAAATACATAGGCTCAAAATCGCCTCCGAACATGAGCCGCGGCAGTATCTACCCACTTACCACGCCTGCGGTAACTCAGTTACGGGTGCTCGGAGCCGCGGTAACTTTTGGCCTTACCACGGCTCCGGTAAGTGGTTGATGAATGCCGATTTACCGGGTGGGCGGAGATACCGCGAGACTTACCAAACAGAGGTCCGGTAAATGGTTTGATGAATCCCGCCCCAAGTCGGTCCGTCGACGAGGACTGACGTGTCTCTGAGAGAGAGAGAGAGAGAGAGAGAGAGAGGTATCTCCTATCATCCGTTTTCCTTACACTTATAATTAACCAGGGTTAAATGAAAGTGGGAAGCAAGGAGAGGAGGGAGGGAAGGCATGGAGTCAGGGGCGGATCCAGAAAATCAATTTTGGGTTTTGGCCCGATGGTAAAATTTCATAATTTAGCGACAGTCTCAAAACAGTGACGGCCAATGGATAGTGATGGCGGTTCTTTGCTTAAAATCCGCAGCTCCCGAGCAATCAACGCATATGTGACAAATGAAAGAAACAATTCAAATTGTACATCCGACCAGTGAAAAGGCAGATCTGAACAGGTAGAAATCATCACCATACGAGCATTCGAAGATAACTAAACGTTTATTTCGATATGTAAGCAGCAAGGGTGATCATAATACAGGTCATAAATAAATTACAAACCTAACCGATGTCGAGCTCGTAGAGCTTCGTCGCTTGAAGCACAGCCGCAACATCCGTTGTTTCAGGGCCTTTGAGGAGCTGCTTGAGCTGAGGTGCGATAGGCACTGTGTCGTCGCCGAACCGACTCTTAAACTCAGCCAAGACGTGGTCCACGAACGGAATGTACACCGCCCGGCGGTAGTACTCCTCAGCATTCTCGCCCGGAACATTTGATCGCTGGGTCTGTCGCCCACAGAGTCGTGGCACAGGGATGGTGTTATGCGATGACCCCACCTCGACCTAAAGCTCTTCCGCTTTCATGAACACGTCGTGGAAATGATTCTCCGCATCTGCTCTGAATTTGGCAAAAATGGTCTCGATGCCACGAGTCGTGGCATAGGCTGACACCAGGTCGCCATCTTTTCTCTGAAGAGTTCGGCTCTGCTCGAGAGTATGCGCCAGTATACACACCACTACAACCAGTCCAACGAGAAAGCGGGGGACACTATGGCGATGAGAAGGAGCCCAGCGGTGGCGTCAAGTTCTTCTTCGAGAAAAACAGCGATGACAGGCAGAAATTCAACGAAAACCAGCACTGCGTCATGCCTCTCAATCCACCTGGTGGGGCACAGAGAACAAGCTTTTCGCGCTTGGCCGAGGTAAGCTTGACAACCTCTGTGCAGCGGAGAGAGCGCATATTCGAAGAATGAACGAAGTTATACACCTCGGTCAGTGTTTGAAGAGCGATCTTCACTTCCTTGACGTCACACGCCTTCGTCAGTACTAGATTCTGCCGGTGGTTAAAGCAGTGGATTGGCTTGGCCAGGGTGTACTTCTTCATGAGTACTGCGGCACACCCTTTGAATTTTCCCATCATGGCACTTGCTCCATCGAAACCAAGTCCCCTGCACTTTGTCGTGTCCAATCCAAGGTCTTCAGCGGTGCGCAAAAGGAGCCAGGCTAAACCTTTACCGGTGAGGCCTTGGGCGTGCACAAAGGCAAGGAAGTCTTCCCTTATTTCCTCTTCGAAGTGCCGAATGATGAAAGTGCCTGCACTAAAACTTACCTTCTGCCTGCATGTGAGGAATGAGGTCACAAAGATTTTTTCCTAGGCCTTTAAATCTTGCTCTATAATATTCAATATACGATTCCGTAACTTAAACACTGAAAATATATAAAGAAAATCCTGAGTTCTCCAGAAATGCAACAGAAAGATATCAGTTTTCGTTTTGACTCTCTCAGAAAGTGGACATTTTAGCAGATGGGGGGGAGGGGGGGGATTGTCCGACCCCCCCCCCCCCGGGGTACGGCGTACTACGGCCCTATACGAGTATATAGATTATTAGACGAGTGCGGGGCCCATAAGAGCGCGGGTCCCTGGGCACGTGCCCGTTGTGCCCAGGCCCTGTAGGAGAGTGAAAAATTACATCAGACACCAAAAAAAATTAAATCTTGCCTGAGCATCCCGTCCACCTCCGCATAGTAAAGCCCAAGGAACCTTAGAGGAGGAGTTTTTTTTAAGTTTGGAGGACAGCGTCCAGAGCTATCTAGCGGCGGCCGGCTTCGCTCCCCAGCTCTCTAGCTTTTTAGGGGTATCCTAAATATATTTTATGTTTTCTCAATTTATGTGTATTTCAAATATTTTTGTTATCCTAATATTTTTTTTGGGGGGGGCCCGGGCCATCTGGCTTCCCACCCCCGTATCCGCGCCTGCATATGCCTACAGCCGACGACACATTCCGTATTATAGTTGCAGCACATTATAAGGGAGTTAGGTTTCTACTCACTATCCGCAAACACTCTAGATTTTCTGGGAGGGCGGAGATTTTTTGGGGGGCCATAAATATAAAAATCTGTTTACTAGACACCTTGAGGATTACAAAAATGTAAGTGAGAAAAATATATCACCATGGTGCATGGGGACCCATCTTCCGACTAGAGTATCTTAACCGAGTATGAAGCCGACAGCTGTAGCAAAAAGTTTGAAAACGCCGTTCAAGGGAGGCTGCTGTTAAGTTTACTATTGGAAGGGATGAAAGAGTGGAGATTCTGGTTAACCCTTTCATTTGGACACGAGAAAGGAGGGGCGTGGAGTCGCTAGGGCAGGATAACGGGGCTGTACTACATGATATGGGTCCTAGCGCATGGCGGCCATGTGCCGCGCGCGCCCAGTCCCTCCTCCCCTCCCTCCCCAATCCCTGCTCTAAGGGATACGCAGCTGTTACCGGCGCCCTTCACGCGGATATGAGGTGACGAGAGGATTGAGTAAATGATACATTGCCGTGAGGCAGCGGCGGCGTGGGGCACAGCGGGCGGAAGGCAGAGAAGAGGGCTTGGTGGAATGGGCGGCGGTGCCCGCGTGAGTGCGGCCCGTGTGTTGTGATTGGTCAACTCGCGGCCAACCCCGACATTGTGTTCTCCCCTCAGCGTCACTGTTCCTGCCACCCTTCATGTACAGACGAGCCGCTAGCAGCCGTAAGTGACTGTTACCATGGCCACAGTGCGGTGACGAGGGGCAGGAGAGGCCAGGGCCGCGGAATGAGAGGCAGGGAGCGGGGCGCGGGGCGAAGGAGAAGGACGGGTGTCGCCCGGCGGCGGGCACGTCACCAGAGGCCACTTTGTGCTTTATCTGTCGCCCTTTACTGTGACGGTACTGGCGCCTCTCACACCGAGACGAGGTAATGTGAGCTTCAGGCCAATGGAGGCACCCCGCCGGGCAGCAGCAGGGGACGGGCAGGGCAGCGAAGGGTCGGGGCGGCGTGGCGGCGGTGGCGGAGGGGGCGGCAGCGGCAGCCCGTGACGTGATGGCCGTTACGATGACTCATTCACAGGTATTACACTAGCGTGGGCGGCTTTCCTGTGTCTGCGGGCTGTTGGCACTCCTCCTAGTGGACGTTGTGTTTAAAAAAAAATCAGTATGAAGATGACGTAGCAGCGGTAAGCATGTGAGAGCTCCGGCCGTGGCGGGGCAGTGTTTGGGGCGGCCATTTTACAGTGTGAGGCGAGGCAGCGCGATGGAGCCCCGCAGGGTGTGCAGTGCACGCCGCGCCCCGTCGTCGCTCCGGTGATATCAGCTGACCATCTCGGAGTGTCCCGGGGCGTCCAGTGACTGTGTAACCTGCACGTTGATGGCGTAACACAGCAGCAGCCTTTGAACTCTACTTGACACCTCGTGAGGCAACACACACACACACACACACACACACACACACACACACGCACACACACACACACACACTGTCGCCACCTCCGCCACACTCTTCAAAGCGGACGGAACAATAATAATAACAATAATAACAGTAATAACAGCCTTCAAAAAAAAAAAAAAAATAGAAAAAAAAATCCAAAACTCGGCGGCGACTCTGCCAGCCTGGTCACTTTTCGGCCTCTGTTGACTACCCCGCGCCCCGCCTCGCCGCTCTCTCCCGGCTATTATTTGAGCAATTTCTGGATACCACATCAACAATGCTTTCGACGGCGGCGGGGGCAATATGTGTAATTGTGTACACAGTTTCGAGCGGGCTCTTCATCGTCCTACCTTTCCCTCGCCCGTGAATGGCCGCGTCGATAGAGTGAGGGAAAAATATCCTTGACGGGGAAACGAAGAGAATGATAGTAACTGTTGACTTCGGTGGTGCTGGTGCTGGTGGTGGTGGAGATAGGAATAGGTTGTTTTTGGTAGTTGAAGTGATGGTAGTGAAAATAAGAAATGGTGGTGGTCTTGGTGATGGTGGTGCTAATAGATTCATCACCACGCTAACACCAATCAGTCAAGAGCGTGTTTCGTTGACTCAAGGAATCATATTTAGTATAACACGGTGCAAATGACTGATTATTTTCTTCTGCTCAAATCTTCTCAGGCGGTGCTTTTGTTTTAGGTCGAAGTAAGTAATTTTACATTTGCGTTTATTTCCATGCATCGGCTGAAGAATTCGCTTTTGGCTCATAAGTGTTTTTCACATTCACGGTGCAGAGGCCTTCTCAAACTATCACTAGGCTTACATAACTACCCATAGAAGCACCCACAACCGCTATGAAAGCCTTATTGAATGTGAATGTTTGTGGATAACGATCCAGAACATCTGTTTTGAGCTACATTCAAAATTCACAACGCTTAAAGTCTTGTCGAACTATCAAAAGGTAAAGTTGGGGGTACTCTGTAGCAGCGCTCCGGTGGCTCTATCAGTAGAGCGGTGCGCTGCGAGGCTTAACGGCCAAACAGGCGGCAGTTGGAGCCCCGCTCAGGCCGGATTCTTTCGGGTGACTTGGAGTGGTTACTGTCCCCCCTTGAGCAAGGGGGATGGGGTGTGTGGTGTGTGAGGTCCTCCCAGAGATCGACGATAATGAGCGGGAGGGAACCTGCTGGCGAAAGCGAGTCCAACTCGTGATCAGGCCACGGTAAATTACACACACACACACACACACACACACACACACACACACACACACAGACACACAGGCACACAGACACTCACACACACACACACACACACACACACACACACACACACACACACACACACACACACACACACAATGAAATTTTAATTACTGCAAAAGATAAAAATCCTAGTGAAATATTTATTTTTGGAGATTTAAATATGAATTTATTACATAATAATGACGATAACATTCAGGACCTTATGAATTTAATGTATAGTTATTCCCTGTTTCCACTTACAACCCTGCCAACACGAGTTACGGCCACATCCGCCACCCTTATAGATCACATTTGGTCCACATGTGTTGAGAACAACGTAGGAAATTATGTAATCAAAACTGATATTACTGATCATTTTCCAGTGATATCTTTATTTAAATGTAACAATATTCCATCTCCTCCCACATTCATAACGAACAGAACGTTCACCCAGGAAGCTTTAGACACATTTAGTGCTGCACTTTCTCACACAGATTGGTCTGATGTCATAAACTGTACATGTCCTAACAACTCCTATAATCTATTTTACAACAATTTCAAAACAAATTATGATAATTGCTTCCCTAAGAAAACAATTAAAGTTAGTAACAAAAATAATCGCAGTCCACACATTACTCCAGCATTAAAGAAGAGCATTAGAGAAAAACATAGACTTGAAAAACTAGCATATAAATGGCCTTTAACTTTTCGAGAGCAATATAGGACTTTCAGAAATAGACTAACATCACTTTTAAAAGAAGCAAAGAAGAACTATCACCAATACCAACTATTAGCTAGCCAAGGCAACCCTAAGTCTCACTGGAAGTCAATAAATAACTTATTAGGTAGATCTACAGATGGTAAAAACAGTGAAATTGAGCTACGATCAATTTGTTACAACATTCCAGATAAATTTAATGAACATTTTTTGAAAGCAAGTCAGCAAGCAGCAGAAACTGTAGGTAATGAATTTTTAAATTATTTACACAACTCTCCCAATTTTTCTATGTATTTATTTCCTGCCACAAACTTAGAAATTGAAAAATATATTACGGCATTTAAAACTTCTTCCTCCGGATTTGATGATATTTCCCCAATTGTTTTGAAACGCACAGCTAATAATATATCCATTCCATTAACACACATAGTGAATCTGATGTTAAAAACTGGAATATTTCCGGATGCACTTAAAAAAGCCAAAGTTGTACCACTACTTAAATCAGGCAGTAGATCCGATATTAAAAACTATAGACCTATTTCAATACTTCCAGCATTTAGCAAGGTTTTTGAAAAAGTTATTACTTCCAGTATTGTAAATTTTTTTGAAAACAATAATCTACTCACAGACTACCAGCATGGGTTTAGGGCAGGTCGTTCCACAGAAACAGCTATTTTACAGTTCATATCTAATGCATATCAGTATTTAGAAAAGAAACATTATTTAATTGGAATATTTTTAGATTTATCTAAGGCATTCGATACATTGAATCACAAAATTTTATTGAGTAAGCTAAGTCACTATGGCGTTAGAGGTATTCCCTTAAAACTATTTGAAAGTTATTTAACCAATAGGTCACAAGCTGTATATTGCAATGCCACGTATTCTTCTTTTAGGGCAATCAACAAGGGTGTACCGCAGGGGTCAATATTAGGACCGATACTCTTTCTCATCTATATAAACGACATTGTTAATGTAAGTTCTAAATTCAAATATACGATTTATGCTGACGATACAAATCTTTTATTAAATAATGTAAACATTGACGATCTTCATGTAAATTTAGTTACAGAACTAGAAAAAATTAATTATTGGACTAAAATTAATGAATTGAGTCTGAATATTGCAAAAACTAATTACATTTTTTCAAAATCGTTCATTACAATATAACATTCCTTCTATAACCATAGAGGGAAACACATTAGACAGAGTAAATTTCACAAAATTTTTGGGTGTTTACATAGATGAGAATATGAATTGGAATCAACATAGGCCTATTTCATTTGTCACAAATAAATTAGCAAGGATGTGCGGTATTTTATACAGAGTCCGCAATAATCTCACACCTGAATCCCTCACTAGTATTTATTACACACTTTGTTATCCCCATCTCACCTATTGTGTATCAGTCTGGGCCTGTACTTGGCAGTCCTTCATTAAGAAAATATCAGTAGCTCAAAATAAATTTTTTAGGTGTATGTTCTATATGAGTAGGTTTGAGTCAACACGAAATATAATTAATACACAAAATTTTCTTAGTTTTCCAAATATTCATAAATATTTTTTATTGTTAAGCATTTACAAGTGCCTTACACAGTATTGTGGAGGTCAGCCTTTCAGACTGGTCCACACATCATACAACATTCGAGGTAATGATATCAATCTCATATGTCCACAGTTCAGAACTTCTCTCTTTAAGCACAGTATATTATACTCAGGTCCCCAAATGTGGAATTCATTGCCTCTACATATTAAGACTTCTCAATCATATAAATTTATCCATTTTTAAAAAATCTGTGAAAACTTATTTATATAATTGTCAAAGTAGTAATCAAATGTAGTGAGTGGTATGAACCTAGTTTCACAAGTGTAATGTTCATTATTATTATTATTATTATTATTATTATTATTATTATTATTATTATTATTATTATTATTATTATTATTATTATAATTGATATTGTTATTGTTATTCTCAGCAACATATTATTATAATTATTCTTATTGTTCTATACGTTAGTTAATAATATATTAGGTACCAGTTTTGTGCCAATGTAAACATTAAATAAAATAATATAATTCCATGTCTGTCGGGAAGCTTCGGCTTGACAGGCTGTGCCATTGCCATGTTTTATGTTATGTTTATATATAACAATATTCTTATATTTTAAAGGCAATAAATATTTACTTACTATTTACTTACTTACACACACAGGCACACAGAC
Source organism: Eriocheir sinensis (assembly GCF_024679095.1). NCBI lineage: Eukaryota > Metazoa > Arthropoda > Malacostraca > Decapoda > Varunidae > Eriocheir > Eriocheir sinensis. Next base: position 187,514 of record NC_066517.1, read on the forward strand.
ACACACACACACACACACACACACACACACACACACACACACACACACACACAGGCACACAGACACACACACAGGGATAGTTAACGACCTACTAAATTATACTCAAACGAAAAATAATCACAATACAAACAAAACTTGAAAAAAAATCTCACTCAGAAATAGGCCAACCGAAATTTCGACTCTCTCGCTCTCTCTTCGCGCACGAAAAACCATCGATATAATTTACATACAAAGTTGGTAAGTACTCCGCGCTGCACTTTTCTAGGTTTTATTATTGTTTTTTCATGGGTGTTTTTTTTACGTTTTTTCTTCTTATTTAGGAACTTTACTTACGACAATTTTAATGTGATAATGCGTGAGAGCGTGAGGGAGAGAGAGAGAGAGAGAGAGAGAGAGAGAGGGGGGGAAGGGAGAGGAGCAGGGTTGTTTGATTTAAATCACTGATTTAATTCAAGATTTAAATCACCGATTTAAATCAAGATTTAGATCAAATGATTTAAAAAATCATTGATTAATTTAAATCAAGATTTAAATCAAATGATTTTTCTTAAATCATTGATTTGAATCAAGATTTATATTGTTTGATTTTTTTTTTATTTCATTGATTTAAATCTTGATGTTATTGCAGGGCAGCAATATAGAATGGAAAAATAAACAAATAAAACACTCTAACTTTGACATCAATGTTTTCTCTGTCAACTTCACAAATTTACCTGAGCTGCTATATGTTCAGTCAGCCACGCCTGGTCCGTCTAGTGTCCTGGGGCAGAACAAGACGTTGACCGCCTTTCGCACGTTATCTTGCTGAGGCAGAGTGATGGTTTTATAAGTATTTTACAACGTGAACCACATGTTCTTCTATGTTACCAATTTCCAAATCATGAGCCAAAACATTCAGAATGTGTGCAGGGCAACCATGGGTTAGCAACCTCTGTTCATTTGGTTTTTTTTATTACAGCTAAAGAAACAGCTCAAGGCCAACAAATAAAGCTGTAAAAAAAAAAGCCCGCTCATCGCTGTTCCCACAAAAACAAAAGTAATGAGCGGCCAAAAGAGAGGTCGATCTCGGGAGGAGAGGTGTCTTAATTCTGGATCTGGATCTGGATTGATGATGCGCGGGGCAGCCGTACAGGTGCATAACACACATGTTTGTTGGCTGTTGGGGGACGGGGGAGCCGGGTGTGCAGGGGAGGAAAGTGAGTCAAGTGTAATTGTTAGTGTTGGTGTGTTGTGGTGACAAGTGAGTGTGTATCTGTTTTCTGAATGAGTCTATTGTACCGCAGTCTGTTGAGGGAGGCTGTTCCAGTGGTGTGTGGTGCGTGGAAAGTATGAGTGCTTGTATGCGTCAGTGTTGGTGTGATATGTTTGGTATGTGTGTGTTACGAGTACATTGACTGTTTGCGTTGTGTAGGTATGTTTGTGGGTCAATGTGAGTGTTTGTGATCTTGTACATAAGTGTAAGTGTGTGCTTGTCTGCGTATGTGTTCCATGTTTATCTGTTGCCCATATTGTGATGCCAGGCGTTCGAGTGTAATTGTTTGTAATGAGCCTAGCCGCCTTGGTGTTGATTTGTTCTAACCTATCAATGTTTCTGTGTGTGTGAGGATCCCACACAATGGAGCAGTATTCCAGTGTTGGTCTCACAATTGTGTCATAAGCTATGTGTTTAATGTCAGGTGTGCAGTTATGTAAATTCCTCCTCAGGAACCCCAGTGTTCTGTGGCACTGATATGGTCTATGTGGGTGTTGAATTTCAAGTTAGTTGAGAGATGGATACCAAGGTACCTGTGTGTATGAATTGATTCTAAATCTGAATTGTGGAGAGTGTAAGTGTGATGTTGTGCGCTCTGGTGAATCTTAAAAGTTTGCATTGGTCTGGTCGGAAGTGCATCTGCCAGGTGCACCCACCGCTGGAGGGCGTCCAAGTCGTTTTGTAGTAGTCTGCAGTCGTCAGTAGTCTTTACTGCTCTAAACTATCATCGGCAAGTAGTCTAGTGGAAGAGTTAGGCGATGACAGTGGAAGATCGTCAATGTACAGGAGGAAAAGAAGGGGGCCTAGAACGGTGCCTTGTGGGACACCTGAAGAAACAGGGACATTGTCAGATGAAGATCCGTCAAGAAGAACACGTTGAGTCCGGTTAGTAAGAAATGCAGTGATCCAGTGAAGAATAGGTCCTGGAATACCGTAGTATCTCAATTTTAATGTCAGTCTTTTGTGCGGGACTTTGTCGAAGGCTTTGGCAAAATCTAAAACAATAGTGTCAACTTGTTTAATGTCACGTCGGTCAAGTCGCCTCGTAATGTCGTGATATGTAGTAATGAGTTGCGATTCACATGAGCGTTTAGGTCTTGTTGTGAGTCAGTAAGGATGTGTCAAGGTGATTCATTATGTTTGTGTATTATGTGTTCGAAAATTTTACATGGAATCGATGTTAGTGAGATGGGGCGATAATTGGCTGGGTCAGTCCGGTCACCTGTCTTGAATAAAGGATTAATGTTTGCCAAAAGCCAGTCAGAGGGTAATGAGGTGGATGATAGTGATTGGGCGAATATGGCCTGAAGGATTGGGGCAAGGATGGGGGCAAAGGATTTAAGGATGAAGGCGGGAATGTTGTCGGGGCCAGTCGATTTGGTTGTGTCGAATCCTTCCAGTAATTTCTGTATTCCATTAGTCGTGATGTCAAGGGGGGCTATGGGGGGGAAGGGGCTGTGTGGCATGTTTGGTGTCAGGTTGTGGTCTTGTGTGTACACCGATTGAAACTGTGTGTTGAGTATTTGTGCTTTGTGTTGTAGGCTGGTTACTGATGTGTTAGTGTTGACTTTAAGTGATGTAATCGTGTTAGTGTCATGTTTGCGCGTCTTAAAGAACCTGAAAAAGTTTCTTTTGTTATTTCTTACGTTGTCTGAGAGGTAAGTTGCTGTGTTTGCGTTCCGCTACTTTTATGTTTTTGGCAAATGTCTTTTGGTGGTTTTTGTAAGCGGTCCAATTATCTGTTGTGTTGTATGTCTGCGCGCGTCTGTAGAGTCTTTGTTTCTTGTGATGTTGTCTGCGTAGATCCCTGGAAAACCAGGGGAGAGTGTACCTACTAGAAAGTGTTTTTTGTGGTGTGTGTCTGTTCATTGAGGCGTGTATGGTGTGTTTCAGGTTGTTCCAGTTGGTGGAAGGAAGTCTTGTGTTTAGGTCACTCGCAAAAAAGTCAGTGCTGAAGGCAGTTAGGTCTTGTTTGATCATGTCTAAGTCAGCCCTTGAATAAAGGAATATCTGTCTGAGTCTCTGTTTATGTCTAATCGGTTGAAGGTCAGCGTCAGCGATGAGTATGTCGTGGTCACTAAGTCCTGGAACAACCTGAGTGTTTGTTATGTTAAGAATGTTGTTGGTGAGAAAAAGGTCAAGGGTGTGTGCTGTGGTCACAGGGCCACCGTGGCCAGCGGGGCGTGTTACAATGTGTGTCCGTGTTGGCTGGAGTACTGCTTGTGAGAGTGAAAATGTATTTGTGATGTCAACGAATGTGTCGTGTAGTTGGCGTCTGTTTGTGTGGGGAATAATGAAGTTGGGGGCGTCAGCATCGGGAGGGTCAAATGGGGATGCTGCAGTCCAGTCAATGTCGGGGAGGTTGAAATCACCCGTGATCCAGATGTGTTTGTCTGCCTGTATGCGTGAAAGAGAAATTTGAAGGTTGTGTAAATAGTCTGTATTAGTAGAAGGCAGTCTGTAAAAAGCAGCAATAAGAAGAGATTTACAGTTGAAGGTTTGTAAGTGGACCCAGGTGATTTAGCAGTCTGTGTCAAGGTCAGGCCTATGCTGAACACAAAGACCCGGCTTGGTGGCGATGATAACACCGCCACCTTTGCCGAGGTCTGTCGGGCGGTCTTTACGGAATACTGTCGTGCTAAAGGGGGGAGGGAAAAGCTCACTACTCTCAACATCAGGAGTTACCAAATCTCAGTCCCTATACTATTATGTCAGGGTTATGTGTAGGGTTTGTTTCCCGGGATCCCGGACAATTTTTAAGGTTTAAAAATCCCGGGATATTTTTGCACATCCCGGGAATTCCCGGGATGAAATTAAGTACAAAAATAGGGGCAAATTTGACTGTAGGATGGTTGTGGACTTGTGGTTCTATTTATATTTATATACAGGGTGTGGAATGTTTTGTGTGTGTGTGAAGGAAGGACTTACTGTCTAGGTATTCTCTTGAGTATTATAAAGCAGCCACGGCACTCCCGTTACCCGTAACACAACTCGTATAATGAACACCATGTCTGCATATTCCACGTTGCTGTATGTATACGACATTGAAATGAGCGTGACAACTTAACAAAATTACAAGAAAAACAGCACACTTTCCCTCCTCGCGTGAGTGACCGACCAGTGACGGTTGACAGTAAACAGTCTGCCTGCCTGCCTGCCCGCACAGCTGATCGCTGTTGCCATAGTTCCCAACGCTTTAGCTACTGGTTGCTGCGATGGTACATAACGGTTTTTTTTTATGTTGGGCATGTAATGTGACAAATGTCTAACTATCATCTTTGGGTAATGACATACCAAAAAGAGTAAGAAAAATAACATATTTTAAGATAGATAATAACATAGTAAATAATAACATTTAATTCATGATATAAATAAAGAATGTTTACTACATTTTCTGTCATTAAGTACTCTCTTCATTTCACTGAATATAAATGGAAACAAATGTATTTTTTTATCATCGATAATGAACTATAATTTACATTGTCACTCGCATTGGAATTCGGAAGCAGAACAAAAATAAAGCAGTAAAGGAAGCATATTTAGCTCTTATTCTTGCTCCTTTTACTTTGTTGAGGAACAATGTGTTTGCTGGAAATTTGGAATTAAACATTAAGTGGAATTAGTAAGACAGTCAATCTACAGTAATATTTCTGCATATCTATTAATGTTAAGCACATCAAAAACCTGAAAGGGAGACTAGGATTAATGTGCAATTTTAGACAATTGAAAATCCCGGGAATTCCCGGGATTCCGGGATTAGAGCTAATTTTATCCCGGAATCCCAGGACAAAGAAAAAGGTCCAAAACGACAATCCCTAGTTATGTGTAGAGATTAGATGGTGTAATTAAGCTATTTTGTTTTTAATACTACTGAAATTAATTGTTAATAGTGGGAGGGAAGTGTGGTCATGACGCGGTGGATGTGGAAGTAAAGAGCTCGGCGAAGATGGTGATGATGGAGGAGAAGAAATGGGAGAGAGTCAAGAAGTGGAGGAGGGAGGTGGAGCCGGAGGCGATGAGCAAAGGGAGGAAAAGGAAGCAGGGACCAGGGAAAGTGGAAGAGTAGGATTGGGGGAGGGTGATACGGCAGACCTGGGTGTGTTAGTAACGGAAGGGAGAGCCTGTCAGCCTTAAACACACACTTCCTGGCCTCGAACACACACTCACAGGCTTCAATAAGTGTACAAAATTAGTGTCCAGCCATAAACACACACACATTCTTCAAACACACACTTCCATGCCTTAAAAAGTATGTTAAGTCTTTTCAGTCATATATACACACTTTCTGGCCTCAAACACACACTTACAGGCTTCATTAAGTGTGCAGTCAGTGCTCAGCCTTAAACACACACTTCCAGGCATCAAACACACACTTACATGCCTTAAAAAGTGTGTTAAGTCTTTTCACTCATATCTACACACTTTCTGGCCTCAAACACACACTTACAGGCTTCAGTAAGTGTGCAGTCAGTGCTCAGCCATAAACACACTTCCAGGCATCAAGCACACACTTACATGCCTTAAAAAGTGTGTTATGCCAGTTTCCAGCCTTAAATATACACTTCCAGACCTCAAACACATACTAATAGGCTTTGATAAGTGTGCAGTCAGTGTTCAGCCATAAACACACACTTACAGTCTTCAAACACACACATATACGCCTTAAAAAGTGTATTAAATCTGTTTTCAGTCATAAATACACACTTGGGCCTCAAACACATACTAATAGGTTTTAATAAGTTTGCTAAGTCAGTGTTCAGTCACCAATACACAGTTACAGGCCTTAACCCGGCAACTGGGGGGGGGGGATCATGTTTCTTAAGGCCCCTCTAAGGGAATCAATGAGAAAAAATCATCACTCACGCAAACCATTTCATAATACATATCATCGCATTTGTGATCAGTTTATGCATCATCTATTTTGAGGGGTTTATATTATGGCAAAAGATTGGCCCGTCGCTGGTACGTGGTAAGGCCACAAATTTGGCCCGTCGCTGGTACGTGGTAAAGCCACAAATTTGGCCCGTCGCTGTCACCGGATTAATAAGTGTGCTAAGCCAGTGTTCAGCTTTATACAAACACTAGTAGGCTTCCAAAACACACTTATAAGCTTTAATAAGTGCATTGAGTCAGTTTCCAGTCATCAGCACACACTTCCAGGGTAGAAAAATCATGATTTTTATATACAGATTGTCCATCTTCTTGTTGTTCTCTTCAAGTTGTTTTCCTGGCTTACCCAAGCATTGTAGACATGACATTGTATAATAACATTTGCTAGCCCTGATGAACCCTACAACATGGCATTATAGTTTTTTTTTCTTTTTTTTTCCGTCTTGGCCTGAGGCGCCAGTAGGCCTTCATAGTAGGTCCTGATGGTCGGCCCCAGCCCGTTGTGGTGCAGGCAAGTGTTTATAGTGGCGCCATCTTTACTATTCAGCATTTTCCATTTTAGACCCCTAGTTGCATAATGTAAATTGTTGGGGTTGTGTTGGAGGGTCATGCGACGGCGACCTAGCACAGTTTTTGTGCTATTAAAACTTGATAAGAAAAATGACTTTTTTCTTAAATTTTTTTTTTGTTGATTATTGTTTTACTTTTGTGAGTACATTTTTTTGTGATAAACTTTGGCAGTGCCAAGTGAAGGCACGGCTCAGTGTGTCACCTTGGCCAGGGTGAGTTGTCACGGGGAAGTCACAAGTGGACAACCCTGACTGATGACTCAGCCCAGGCAAGTTAAGGCAGCCAGCACAGAGCAACAGAGGAGGGACTGCAATCACCATGGGGTCAAATTTGTATCCTAATAATGAGACAGTAGACTCAGTCGTGTTCTTGTGCTTTCAAAAAGCAATTATGTTCATTAAAATTCTTAATTACGTTTATTGTAGTTATCAACAACAAGACATATTCTTTCCAGGCAAGTTGGTGGTCAGGGCCACACACCCACACCCTCCTGGTGCCTCTGCTGCCGCGCCGGTGAGTACTCCACCCGGTCTTGTTCTGTACCTTTGTTGTGCTCGTGTGTAAGGAAATTTGCAAGACACCCGAAATTGACCTCTCTTTTGGCCACTCTTTACTTTTATCTGTTGTGGGAGCGGTGAGTAGCGGGCTTTTTGTTGCCCTTGAGCCGTCATCTTGTAAAAAAAAAAAAAAATACATGAGTGACACAAGGTTATGCTGATGCTTAACAAGGAGTTAAAATGTAGGCCAAGACATGGGTTTGCTTAACAAGGATCTAAAATGTAGGCCAAGACATGGGTTTGCTTAACAAGGAGCTAAAATGTAGGCCAAGACGTGGGTTTGCTTAACAAGGATCTAAAATGTAGGCCAAGACATGGGTTTGCTTAACAAGGAGCTAAAATGTAGGCCAAGACGTGGGTTTGCTTACAAAAAATGTGCCATGATGTGGGTTTGCTTACAAGGATCTAAAATGTAGGCCAAGACGTGGGTTTGCTTAACAAGGAGCTAAAATGTAGGCCATGATGTGGGTTTGCTTAACAAGGATCTAAAATGTAGGCCAAGACATGGGTTTGCTTAACAAGGATCTAAAATGTAGGCCATGATGTGGGTTTGCTTAACAAGGAGCTAAAATGTAGGCCAAGACATGGGTTTGCTTAACAAGGATCTAAAATATAGACCAAGACGTGGGTTTGCTTATCAAGGAGCTAAAATGTAGGCCAAGACGTGGGTTTGCTTATCAAGGAGCTAAAATGTAGGCCAAGACGTGGGTTTGCTTAACAAGGAGCTAAAATGTAGGCCAAGACGTGGGTTTGCTTAACAAGGAGCTAAAATGTAGGCCAAGACGTGGGTTTGCTTAACAAGGATCTAAAATGTAGGCCATGACGTGGGTTTGCTTAACAAGGATCTAAAATGTAGGCCAAGACGTGGGTTTGCTTAACAAGGATCTAAAATGTAGGCCATGACATGGGTTTGCTTAACAAGGATCTAAAATGTAGGCCATGACATGGGTTTGCTTAACAAGGAGCAAGTTTCGCGCTTGCTTTGTTCCGAGGGTTTAGCGCTAAACTCGAGGATTGCAAAACTCTGTGTCTTGAAAACACTGGAAAGCACTTATTTGTTCTTACCTGTAAGGCTGACCTGTTTTTCCGCCTTTCCTCCCTTTTTATCTCAAAATATGTACCTTGGAAAAAGAAAGAAAATGGGAAGAGAGAACGAGTCGTTTTGAAGCCGCAGTTGAAGACGGCTGCCTTATGACTGGCTGACAGTTCTGAAAACACTCTTGTGATTCGCTGTGAGTCCGATGACGTCATCTCTGGCGCTCACCCAATCAGCGGGATCACTGCCTTAAGGCGGTGTCACACTGGCCGTTTTCCTCCAACCATTGGGGTTACAGGCAACGCCCATGCGCCCAACCAGGAGCGAATTGTAGGTTGTCCGTAACCTGGTGTCACACTGGGCCTTTTTCTCCCACCGCGTTGGAGGCAGCTAGGGCAACCGTTAACTCCAACTTTTCCAGGTGTGCGTCACACACGGCCAAGGTCGGTTGCCCGTATCCACATCCATAACGTAAACAAAGCACTATATATATATATATATATATATATATATATATATATATATATATATATATATATATATATATATATATATATATATATATATATATATATATATACTGCAGTGACTAAGCCTGATGAGCGAGCCCTCCTATAACTCACTCTGGGGGGCACCTCTTTGGCCGACTGGTAAAGGAGGCTCTCCTGTCTCGCTGGTCGTGTGTTCGATCCCCAGCGCCGGCAAAACCTTTCCTTGTCTGGATTAATTTCACGTGTTTCATAACACGTGGGGTGTTGGAGTGTATAGAGAAAATTCTGGCGATATATATATATATATATATATATATATATATATATATATATATATATATATATATATATATATATATATATATATATATATATATATATATATATATATATATATATATATATATATATATATATATATATGTAGAGCGAGAGAGAGTGAGGGAAATGTCCACCCATCAGCTGAAAGTGGCAGCTCTGAGGTGGGGAGGAACGTGCCCCACACCACTCGTGATGATAAATATATAGTGAACGTATGTAATAGGCTTTTGAAACAATGCACGAGGTAAAGTGTCATTGCAAGCCTGGAAAAGTACACAATTAGACACGTTTCTCGTTCAGGTTCAATCGCCCGTCTGTCTGCTAAAACAAAAGTTTGATGCGTACTACAAATTAAGTTAACCCGTCCACTGTGATAGGCACGGATTTGGCTTTCACTGGTAGCTTGGTAACATATAGACCCAGGCCCTTCTCTGCCTCTGTGGTGGATAGTGGAGCGTTTCCCATGTGGTATTGGTGTGCTGGATATCCCCTCCCAAGGTGCAGGACTTAACATTTATCTTCATTGAATTGTAGCAGCCACTTTTTGTTCCATTCCTGTAGGATGAGGAGGTCTTCTGCAGGAAAGAGAGAGAGAGAGAGAGAGAGAGAGATAGAGAGAGAGAGAGAGAGAGAGAGAGAGAGAGAGAGAGAGAGAGAGAGAGAGAGAGAGAGAGAGAGAGAGAGAAAGGCTTTTTTGTATATTACAGGTATCATCAGATAACATATATATCAATGTAAGACTTGAGCTAAAAGTTTACTAAACTATATACAAATCAATATCAAAATAGCGTGAGCGTGGCATCAGTAGAATCCTAGTTGATATTTGTCATTATTAAGTAAGAATTTCTTTAGTCTTTTTCTGAACACTTGTATAGTATTTGATTGTGTTACATGGTGTGGGAGAGCGTTCCATAGCCTGGGGTCTACACTAGGAACAGACGTGTCCCTCATGCAGGGTGTTGGTACGGGGAACTTGTAGGGTGTCCTGCTGTGTACCTACTCTATGTCACCTCAGTTGTGAAAGGCAAGTGCAGGAACCACTCTGGAGACATCTGACATTTTATCTTATACGTATACAGTTACAGCAACATCAAAAATTATCTTCTTGTCCATTTTCAGAAAGTTCAATTGTGTTATAAAGGGGGTGGCGTGGTCACGCCTCCTCGCCCCCCAATACATATCTCTGCCGCAATATATATATATATATATATATATATATATATATATATATATATATATATATATATATATATATATATATATATATATATATATATATATATATATAATATAAATATATATATATATATATATATATATATATATATATATATATATATATATATATATATATATATATCTATATATCTATATATCTATATATATATATATGAGGAGCTGCAGCAGACTTGGTAAGCGCCATCTCGGACTGTATGAGTTTTCAAAATCATAATATTCCTCAGTTTTCTGCCTTTTATAAAGTCAGAAGGATATTTGGTTTAGGGAAGTCAGCTTAGAGCACTCTTTATGAATGGCTTTCCGCGTCACAGCTGGTTTGCCTCGCACTATCGTAATTTAAGGCGGCTTTACACCTGGCAATTCCTAGTCGGCAATACAGGCGCGGCTGGATTTTTGGTCTGGGTCTGGGTCTGGGAGCCCTTCTCGCGGCAAGGTTTCTGCAGCTGAGCGTGTCCGTCGTGTATTGCCGACTGGCGGCTGGGTACAACATGTCGGCGCCAATAAAACAAGAAATGACAGATACAGACAACAAGATTTGGAGCCAGGAGGCCGAGGTGGCATTACTAGAAGAAGTGAAGCAGCATAGATACTTGTGGGAGCCACAAAATAAGCTGTATGAGAAACTGAGTCTACGCAAAACAACTTTTGAGAGAGTAGCAGCAACATCCGAGAAATGTTTGTCTCTTTGCGAGATATCGAAGGAGGTAAGGAACGATTATTTTCGTGTATCATATAATCACAGTACTATGTAATGCCTGAGATGGCATGTTCCTCCCTTCTCCTTTGTTGTTAAATGCAACACTGAACAATCAATCAATCAATACTACTGAAGGTAAAACTCGTTTACTTAAAGTATATCTACAATATTAGGCTAATGGACCAAACTCATTGTGGTTTTAAGATATGGTAGTAGCCTTTTGGGGTGTCTGGGATGAATTCATGCCCTTGCATTTACTAGCAGTTTACGTCTTGATGGCGGCTCCTCCCACGTGTGAACGTACTTGGTCCCGAGAGCACACAGCCGGTCTAGCCGCTAGATCGTCGCGGCTGTATTGCCGACAAGGAATTGCCAGGTGTAAAGCCGCTTTCACGGGCAAAATTGAGCCTCGGGCAAAATTGAGCCCGGGCATCAACATGCCTCTGTTATCTTAGCTCAAGCTCGTGTATATGGGGTTCTTTTCGACTGATATGACGTCTAGAGCTAGCATGATCATCATTCTTTATTATGATGACAAAGACCATGTCAAAATTTGCCCCATTAAATAAGAAATTACATAAAGTTCGGCAGCTTTTCCTCGTCGCCAAGCCATCCTCCAGCAGCGCTCCGACACCCATGATCGCACATTCATTTTTCTCAGAAAATAGGATACCAATCACATTTGCATCAACGTATTTCCAAAGGTGAATACTTAGGCCATGTTCACACCAAGTTGTGACACCTGAGATTCATTAATAACGACAGGGGAAGGAAAAATATAGGCCCCTGTCAATGGCATAATTGAGCCTCGGGCAGAATTGAGCCGGGGCATCTATATGCCTCGGATTTCTTCGCTATTATATGTTGTAAGATCGTTCTGTTGACATGTATGGGTAAATTAACGCTTTCTGTATCTACATATAGAAGAAAAAAGCAAAATTCGCCCTAGTAAATCAGAAATTACATAAAGTTCGGCAGCTTTTCCTCGTCGCCAAGCCATCCTTCAGCAGCACTCCGACACCCATGATCGCACATTCATTTTTCACAAAAAATAGGATACCAATCACATTTGCATGAACATATTTCCACAGGTGAAGACTTAGGCCATGTTCACACCAAGTTGCGACACCTGAGACTCATTAATAATGACAGGGGAAGGAAAAATGTAGGGCCTTCCTTGTCTCCAATTAAGCGACGTCGATGAAACCGTACACAGCCTGAGATGGTACCAAGGACCAAGGCGTCTGGCGATAACAGAAAATTTAAATGTCAAAGACAGCTGAGATGATCATTGCAATATTACATGCCGTAATTGTACCTCTGATCTGATATTGAAGTATTTTTTTTTCAGAACACAGTATACATTACGTAGTTTACATCATGTGAATATTAATATGAGTGTTTTTACAGTGCTGTTAATTTAGGTGAGGACAGGTGTTAATATGCTATCATAATTAATATATAATGGCTCTACACAATATCATACGTAGGTATCGTTCTATATATATATATATATATATATATATATATATATATATATATATATATATATATATATATATATATATATATATATATATATATATAGATAGATAGATAGATAGATAGATAGATAGATATGAGAAGGTTTTAAGGAGCGATGTTATGTTAGGCAACACTTGATAGGGCAACTAACCTAACATGGATAAACCACGAATCTGTTAATAAAGACTCACCAATGCTTTTCAAAACATTAAATCATGATAAAGTACTTACATTAGCTGTGCCCAGGAAATATGATCAACCTGAGAGTCAATATATGAGAAAATCATGATAGGGACACCAAGAAATTTACCAAATATTACTTATCAAAGAGCTAAAACAGGCTGCCCTACAGAAGTTGGTAAGTTAAGCTTGAAAAAGATGATTCTCTCTCTCTCTCTCTCTCTCTCTAATGAGGAGTGTAGAAACAATTCAACAACATATTGTTTCAGGACTGCAGATTGCGGGTGGTGCTGTGAAACGTAATTCAAGATGATGCAACCTTAAATTATGATATATAGTGTGCATGAGAAGGATGGGGTTATTTCATGCAGTAGATGATAAACAAAATGTTTATTTGAAATCCATTTCTGACGTTGCAAAGACAATGGAACTTTTCTAGTCTTTCATCTACATTCTACACAATGTGAGATAGACATAATGTGCACATTTGCAACTACCACAGTATTATAGATATGAAATCTATACTTGCATCACCAAATTATATCCATATCTGCATCACCAAACAGTATTATGGAAACAAATATGTAGACTTGCATTTACTCTTTTGTACATACCTTACAAACAGCCAGAGGGTGTGAGGGTGTGATGTCTAGTCTGAGCCTACCCCTCTATGGAATTAAGACAAATATACTGAATGCATTAAGTAATGTTTTTGATACAGGAATAAAAGGAATAATGGTATTATTCCTGTATTCCAAGACACTTGGAAAGTATCAAATAACAATTAATAAATAGAAGGCAAAGCCAACCATGCATAAGGGACTTTTAAGACCAATAGCACTAACAGATACAGCATATAAGCTATAACTGGGAACAGTAAGAAATGAAATACAAAATCATCTTTAGAAAATAGCAAGCATAGGACCAGGGTCCAGATAGAACGCCTGCACTGAAAATAGGAAACCAGCAAATAATTCATTTAAATGAAACTATTGTGGTCAGAAAGCCGCTCATTCAAGAGGAAGGAAAAGAAGTCGAAAATAAGATAAATGGAAGCGAGTACTGGCGAAGAAGAAACGCAACAGAGGCGATGGCTACAGAAGTGGAACTACCACCAGGTTAACATAAAACTATTATTTTTTTTATTTAATGTAATAAACTTATGAACTAAAATGAGTAAATGAAGGAAATCAAAACATTGTTCTGGGATGTGTGTAAAAGAATAAGGTAGCCTAGCCCGTAGTCTGCATAGTCCATAGCCTAGGAAATAGCCTAGTTTGCACATCTATGGACATTGCTCTTTTTCTCGCATTCTGTTTCTGTAGAGTGAGGACTTAATTTTAGCTGAGATAATATTGAAGAGAGAGAGAGAGAGAGAGAGAGAGAGAGAGAGAGAGAGAGAGAGAGAGAGAGAGAGAGAGAGAGAGAGAATCTCCTTTAGGCTACTCACGTTAGACCATTAATTAGCAATACCAACGATAATAACAATATTAGTTGTTTCAATACTACTACTACTACTACTACTACTACTACTACTACTACTAATTATGATCATAATAATATTTTTTTCCAATGGAGGAACCGTTAGCTGCATGATGTTCCCTTCTTTATTAACCGCTCCGTTTTTTTAATCACAACATGAGAATGACCATTGCCAGTGGTAGTAGGTTAATGGACTGGGGCGAGGTGTGTCACATTCTGCCACACAGACGAGCCTCCACAAAAATAAATAAACAAATAAATAATGCCCGCTGAAACCAATTAAGAATTCTAAAGGTTGAGGGAAGCTGTGCCTTTTCTGATGTACGATGTTCCCACACCAATACAAGTAATGTATAGTATTTAGAGGGAACAAAAGAAGAAAAAAAAAGTGTTGTGATACCATGTGCATTATTTTTCTTGGCGTAGACAGCACACAGAAATTAAATGTCCATATTTTTGGTTCAAATAACTGCAACTTTAATGATGAGTAAGGAATGGGGACAGCATTGTTATCAACTGAGAGAGAGAGAGAGAGAGAGAGAGAGAGAGAGAGAGAGAGAGAGACTGATTGACTGACCGACAGAGACTAATATTGACTGACTAACTTTGAATGACTGACTGACTGAGTCTGACCGACTGACTGACAGATTGACTGACTTTGACTGATTGACTAACTTTGACTGACTGACTGACTGACTGATGACTTTGATAGACTGAATGACTTTAACTGGTCGACTGATGACTTTGAAAGACTGATTGACTGACTGACTTTGATTAACTGACTGACTGACTGGCTGACTGACTGACTGACTGACTTTGAATGACTGACTGACTTTGACTGACTGACTGACTGACTGATTGACTTTGACTGACTTTGATTGATTGACTGACTGTCTTTGACTGACTGAGTGACTGACTGACCTCGACTGACTGACTGACTTTGAGTGACTGACTTTAACTGATTGACTGACTGACTTCGACGGACTGACTGACTGAATCCGACTGACTGACTGACTGACTGATTGATTGACTGGCTGAATCCGACTGACTGACTGAATGACTGACTTTGACTGATTGACTGACTTTGACTGATTGACTTTGACTGACTGATGACTTTGATATACTGACTGACTGACTTTAACTGGCTGACTGATGACTTTGATAGACTGATTGACTGACTAACTTTGACTGACTCACTGACTGACTGACTGACATTGACTGGCTGACTGATTTTGACTATCTGACTGGCTTTGGATGACTGACTGACTTTAACTGACTGACTGGCTGACTTTGACTGACTTACTGATTAACTGTGACTGACTGACTGACTTAAACTGACTGACTGACTTTGACTGACTGACTTTAACTGACTCACTGATTGACTTTGACTGACTGACTTTAATGACTGATTGACTGACTGACTTTGAGTGACTGATTGAAACCGACTAACTGACTGACTGAATAACAGACTGACTTCGACTGACTGACTACCTTTGAGTGACTGACTTTAACTTACTGATTGACTGACTGACTTCAACTGACTGAATCTGACTGACTGACTGACTGACTGACTGATTGACTGACTGAATCCGACTGACTGACTGACTGGCTGATTGACTTTGACTGACTGATTGACTTTGATTAACTGACTGACTTTGACTGACTGACTGACTGACTGACTGACTGACTTTGATGGACTGACTTACTGATTGACTTTGACTCACTGTGATTGACTGACTGACTTTAACTAACTGACTGATTTTAACTGACTGATTGACTGACTGACTGACTAACTGACTGACTTTGACTGAGTGACTTTAACTGATTGACTGACTAACTTCGACTAACTGACTGACTGATTGAATCCAACTGACTGAATCCGACTGACTAACTGAGACTGACTTCGACTTACTAACTGACTATAACTGACTAACTGACTCACTTTGAAACTTTGAATGAGTAACTGACCTACTGACTTTGATTTACTGAATGACTGACTGACTTTGGCTGACTGGCTCTGACTGACTGACTGACTTTCACTGACTGATTGACTTTGACTGACTCTAACAGATTGAATGAATGAATAGCTTTGACTGAGTGACTGACTTTGATTGACTGACTAATTTTTACTGAACGATTGACTTTGACTGATTTGACTGACCTTGAATGATTGACTGATTGACTGAGAGATTATGACTGACATACTATGGCTGACAAACTTTGACTGACAAACTTTAACGACTGACTGACTGACTTTGAATGAATTTGACTGCCTTTGACTGACTGCCTTTGACTTAGAGAGAGAGAGAGAGAGAGAGAGAGAGAGAGAGAGAGAGAGAGAGAGAGAGAGAGAGAGAGAGAGAGAGAAAGGGCCTACAACAGTAATTATATATACACTTGTATTTGCCTTTCATAAATCGACGTGTCCACATCAGCATACAAAGCCTTGCAGGCACACGTATACATACCTCTTGGCAGAGCATATCACGAGATATATGCAAGCACATGCATATAAGCATGCATGCATATACATGCATATAAGAATTCACATACACGCTCACAATTGAAGCCAACAAGCCAACAATTTCCAAGGGTAGTTTTTTTCCCTTCCCTTCCCTACCCATCTCTCCCTCTGTCTTCCCTTCTTTTCCTTCCCCTGTAAGCCTCCCTGCCCTTCCCTTCCCTAGCCTACCCTCCTCTTCCCTTCACTAACCTTCCTTCTGCTTCCTCTCCTTACCATTCCCTTCCTTTCCCTTCCTACCCTTCTCTTGCCTTTCTCACTCTTTTCTCACCACACATTCCTTTCTCTTCCCTTCCCTTACTTAACTCTTACCTAAAAACGACACAGTATTTGCCGTTCTCATGCCATGGTGTCAAGACCTCGTGCCTCTATAAATAACTCGTTTCTGTGCAAGAGACATCCCACAAAATGGGGTTTTAAGATTATGAGGTCTTCTGTTAGGAAAATTCCGAGTAACATCGAAATCCACAATCATCCTATTATGAAATTAAGGCATTGTACACAAATTTACCTGTCTGCAACTGTGCAACATCTGGTGACGCTAATAGTTTGTAACCTCGGTGAGCAAAACAACCGTTGTGTGATATCATTCTTAGATTGGGATAATCTCTGACATTATAGACTACACCAAGAAAGATTGTGGAGATCAGTTATGAATGCCCCGCCCGTGCAGCAGATCCACACAATTCAGGAAATGCGTCGTAGGAATGTGGAGCCCCCTTATACGGAGCAATATGTATGCGTGAAATATCTATCAGTGTTTGTTGTAAATGCCACGCACACACGAGGGAATAGGAAATGCGTCGTATGAAAGCAGTGCTCCCTTTCTCGGAGAATACGTGGAACATCTATCACTCCTTGGTCGCGTGAAGACAAGCTTTATCACCGGAAGGCGATTGCGATATCACTGGAGCTAAATTGCCTTACCATCCCCCTAACCCTTGGACGCTTACCATTTTGGCCTTAATGTCCTTAGTGGTGAAGGGTCACTATTCTGCAGCGCTGGGTTACTGTTTGAGCGAGGATGGGGAACTGGCGGGGGAATATGGCCCGTATTCTTAAACGCCACAATGCTCAAGGCACACGTATACGGCAAGGCTTTCGAAGGAGGTACGGGGATATCCAGGGGTAGTTTTATGACCCTGGTGGTAGTCTGACCCTTCATCTGTACCGTGAACCTGAAAAAACACTCATTAGAATCCGACATTTCCAGGGGTGGTTTTATGACCCTTGTGGTAGTCTGACCCTTCATCTGTACCGTGAACCTGAAAAAACACTCATTAGAACCCAACATTTCCAGGGGTGGTTTTATGACCCTTGTGGTAGTCTGACCCTTCATCTGTACCGTGAACCTGAAAAAACACTCATTAGAACCCAATATTTCCAAGGGGTGGTTTTATGACCCTTGTGGTAGTCTGACCCTTCATCTGTACCATGAACCTGAAAAAACACTCATTAGAACCCAATATTTCCAGGGGTGGTTTTATGACCCTTGTGGTAGTCTGACCCTTCATCTGTACCATGAACCTGAAAAAACACTCATTAGAACCCGACATTTCCAAGGGTATTTTTTTCCCTTTCCTTCCTTACCCATCTCTCCTTTTGCCTTCCCTTCCTTTCCCTCCCCTAAGCCATCCCTCCCTTCCCTTCCCTAACTTACCCTCCTCTTCCCTTCACTAGACTTCCTTCCTCTTCCTTCCCTTCCCTTCCCTTCCTTACCCTTTCTTCCCTTCCTCACCCTTTTCTTTCCAAACAATCCTTCCTCTTCCCTTCCCTACCCCACCCTTCCCTTCCCTACCCTTCCTTACCATTCCCTTCCCTTCCTTGCCCTTCCCTTCCTTACCCTTCCCTTCCCTTCCCTTCCTTACCCTTCTCTTCCCTTCCTCACCCTTTTCTTTCCAAACATTCCTTCCTCTTCCCTTCCCAACCCCTCCCTTTCCCTCCTTACCCTTCCCTTCCCTTCCCTTCCTTACCCTTCCCTTCCCTTCCCTTCCCTTCCCTTTCCTACCCTTCCCTTCCCTTCCTTACCCTTCCTTTCCCTTCCCTTCCCTTCCCTACCCTACCCTTCCCTTCCCTTCCCTTCCCTTCCCTATCCTTCTCTTCCCTTCCTCACCCTTTTCTTTCCAAACATTCCTTCCTCTTCCCTTCCCTACCCCTCCCTTTCCCTCCTTACCCTTCCCTTCCCTTCCCATCCCTTCCTTGCCCTTCCCTTCCTTACCCTTCCCTTCCCTTCCCTTCCTTGCCCTTCCTTAGGGTTTGGGTTTTCCCGTCTTTCTTTCTCTCTGATTTATCCTCCTCCGCCTCCGTCTCCTCCTCCTGCTTCCCCCTACGACCTGGGACCAACTTGGCATCACCGACAATACAATCGACAACGCGTGGAATGTCTTCAAAGATAAGCTGTTGCAAGTAGAGAAGGCTACAGTGCCTACGAAATCCAGGCGAGTAAATGGGGCCGTAGATCCACCGTGGATAACCAGAGAAATAAAAAGGGCAGTAAACCTAAAAAAAAGGAATTATAATTTGATGAAAGAGAATGCTACGGCCGAAGCCAGCACACAGTACCACAGCAGCCTCAGAGCTTGTCGCAGCTTTATTCGGAGTAGCAAACGCAACTATGAAAAGCAAATATCGTGCGAAATTAAAACTAACTCCAAGAAATTCTTTACGTACATAAGATCGAAAAAGAAAGTAAAATCCAATATTGGTCCCCTGACAGACGAGACTGGATCTGTAACTCAGGACAGTAAACAGATGTCCAGAATCCTCAACAGTAACTTCGCATCCGTATTCACAGTCGAGGACATCGAAACCATTCCCGAGGGCCCTGACCTGCCGTGTGAGATCACGCCCCTGGAAATTGACTCAATATGCGACCAAGAAGTAAAAAAGTACTTGGACAAACTCGACACGAACAAGTCAACGGGACCCGACAGTTTGTCCCCGCGGTTATTAAAAGAGCTTAGACAACAAATACTTCAACCACTCACTAACATATTCAACCGGTCAGTTCAACTGAACAAGGTCCCGGAAGACTGGAAGATGGCGAACGTAACACCGATTTTCAAAAAAGGAGACAAAAGCGTTGCATTAAACTACAGGCCCATAAGTTTGACATCAATGGCAGGAAAAATACTCGAAAAGATTATTAGAGATGAACGTGTTAAGTGTCTAGAAAACAATAATATAATCTCCGACACCCAGCATGGCTTCAGAAACAAGAGCTCCTGCCTAACGAATTTATTAGACTTCTTCCAAGGTATATATAAGAACTGGGATGCCCACATCCCCAGTGATGGTATACACCTGGACTTTCAGAAAACCTTCGACAAGGTACCGCACGAGCGACTTCTTAAGACACTGCATTCGGCGGGCATCGGAGCCA